>NW_027109908.1:1912595-1933128 GCF_000696795.3 Halyomorpha halys
TGGGTGGTTCCTTCCCAAGATTTTCAAGTGTATATGAAACATACTACATATTTACCTATTGTATTATTTTGTACAGTTGTAAATTACATTAAATAAA
The DNA here is from genome assembly GCF_000696795.3 of Halyomorpha halys. Lineage (NCBI taxonomy): Eukaryota > Metazoa > Arthropoda > Insecta > Hemiptera > Pentatomidae > Halyomorpha > Halyomorpha halys. The sequence continues at coordinate 1,912,693 of NW_027109908.1, forward strand.
TAATTTAAAAAAAATATTGCTCTTGAGGTATTAATAGCGTTGAGACTTGATTGGATTAAATTTGTTTTATTTAAATAATAAAATCAGTTTCTAACAAGTTATAAGATCGTATATAAAACAATAACTTCTTTGGTCCCTGATAGTTCTGGTTTTATTAGAGGGTCACTGCGTAGAGGAGCGAAGTACTGAAACAATACAAAGTAATCAAGAAGCTAATAGTATAAAGTAAAGAGTCCACTGTATGAATACTTGACCAGGCACAACCCTTGGAGCCCAATTCGTCACGACATTCGCTTCTTGCACCAGGGCCTCTCGACAAAGCCATCTCATCTTTGCATTCGCTACGACCCCCCTCCAAAGACAATTGAATTAACAATCAGGAATTCAATTAACGATCCCAATGAAGTCCTACTGACCCAGTGGTCCATCACGTTCAATGCATTCGGCACCTTTGTATTTCTTTCTTTTTTTATGATCAGCTGAGCGATATTTTATGCCAGGCATTGGGAGCTATAACTGTATCTGTTTCACCGTCTTTCCTTACATCCGTTTTTACGACTATCCGATGGGCTCGGAGATCAGTTTTTAGATTAACAATAACACTATCTCCAATGAAATATTTCAATAACTGTATAACAGTAAGGAATAATATTAATGGAGTTTAAGGTTTTTTTATTATTTTTTTTTGTATGTAGAGTAATGAAGATTATAAGGAGTTTTGAAAAATAATGTTTATACTATATGTTCATGATAGGGTTGCGGTCAAGAAATACTTTAAAGTAAATAATTAGTCGTACTGCTACAACTGAGTTCCAAAAACTTTATTTCCTAAAATTTTGTTATTTTTATTTTCAGGAATCACTTACACCCTTTATTCTTTCAACATTTGAACGTTTCGGGGCTCCTCTGCCCATTTCCAGTTCTACAAATCGAAATATTTCTAATCAATAGGATAGGTTATAGTGACAGAACAAATAATTATCTACCACAGACGCTAAGCAATAAGTTATTATCTACCGGATTTGAGCCAACTTCCTTGGAGTTAGTATCACAGTGCCTTGCTCACTAAGCCACACCGCTCTCCATTTTTTTTTTTACACGACTTGATTAAAAATACTCAATAAGACTTGAATTAGAATTTTTTTAAAGATATGAATAGAAATACGATAATATGATGTATGTGCTATATTAGAGAAGGAGATGATCAGGGGGAGCGTGCGGTCAGTAGAAAAAAACAAAGAATTATTTATTTGTGCCGACGTTTTGACCTAATTTTCAGGTCTTCATCAGGGCTATAAAAACAAAAAGAAACAACCATCATTCAGAGAGAAAAAATAAATAAATAATAGACTAACAAATTTGGAAATATACCACAATGAAATGAAAATATAAACTAGTTGATTGATCACTATGGTAAAAAACAATAATAGATTGAAATGTGAGTAATAAATAAATGATATAGTGGATAAGAATGTTATATCGATGAGTAACATTAAAAACCTTTTTAGTTGTATAGATGAGTATAAAGAATTAGTTAAACTGATAATGGAGCGTATGAAAAAATAATATTGTAAAGAACAAGGGAAAAATGAAAAAGAACAATTTATTTTGCACAAATAAATAATTCTTTTGTTTATTTGTGTTTTTTCTGCTGACCGCACCCCCTCCCCTCCCCCCCGACCATCTTCTCATATATCTACGGTCAACTATCTTCACCTCATTATAAGTGCTATATTAACTGTCATTAAATACTTGTAAACCCTTTTTAAATACGATGTTACATAATTAATTATTTTTAGTGTTACATGTCATAAACCGAAACATTGTACAATTTGTTTGTTAATTATAATTAATAAAATAATCCTGCCTGTAATTTAAAAAAATTGAATTACACCTGAAATAAATCTGATATATAAAAAATATACATTTTAAATATAAAAATGTAATTATTTCGTTAGAACTAATGAATGAAAAAGTACCCCTCCTTGTTTTAAATATTTAATAAGGAATAACTACGTTTCGGGGTTCTAAAACAAATTATCAAATTCATACCATGCATATAACAATTACAATATATCACAATTTCTTTTTTATACAATTATTAAACATCTATCTATAATTACATTGTGTTTTCTCCTTATTAGTCTTGTATTGCTAATAATAACATATTATTGTCACAAATTTTTTTTAATAATTAAAAAATAGACATATTCTAAATAAGGAGATATAAAATACCTTCCTGAAACTAGGTTATCTTTATCATTGATAGCAAATAGATTAAAGCCAAACCATTCTCCTTACCTCTGTTTCTCAATAGATAACTAATTTTTAAAAATATTTCTTATTTTTTTACATTACAACAAAATAAGGTATTAAACTTATTCTACTCTTTAATGCGATTATACAACATTAAATTACTAATTTATTTACCAGATCTATGTATTGTGTACATAAAGTTTTGTGATAGATATTGCTTCTGTTATTTTTCTATTTCTATTGTGATTTACTATGTCTAAAATTTAAATTTAAATGTTTATTAATGATAAAATAAATAATTAAAACAAGGCAGATTACTTTTTCATTCATAAGTTCTAATTAGATATGAAACTCTTCCAGTAGAAGATATAACTTTAAGTAATTATTTCATTACTTTGTGTATTTTTATTTTATAGACTAATAAATAGATTAACTTATAAAAAAAAAAAATTGAAAATTTAAATAATAATAATCATAAAACATGTTTATATAATAAATATTTTATTTTCTATAGCTAGGATTTTGGAGGATAAATATTCTTACTAGGAGATTGGAAGCTCTCGATCCACGAGGTATGTCCCATTTCCTAAGGGCATCTCTTCCTGGGCCAAGTCAAATCATAAATTCCGTTTTAATGGCCTCTATCGCTAATAATAATCAGATTCCTTTCCGATTCGAAACATAAATAAAATAATTTTTTTATAAGAAACTTCGAAAATAAATTAATGCTTTCAAAGGTTAGGTTTATTTTATATTGATTTTGTAAATGTCCTATTCAGTCCTCTAGTCTCTTATTAATACCAATTATTATTTTTCATTTTTTTAAAACCTTAATATATATATATTAATTTATGGTACTCGAATACATACATATGTTTCTAAAATGCAATGTAAGTATGTCATTCTTAATAGACGTAATCTGAGAATTAAGTCCTGTTTCTGTCTTTCTAGCTATCGATCTGTATCTATTAGATCTGAATGCACAGAGATTCACCTCCAGTTTTGTAAAATCATAATAATACTAATAAATTTTGTAATAATTTATTTGTTTTTTGGACAACCTCTATACAAATGATAGACCGTACGGGATTTGAGCAAGATAGATAAATTAAAAACCATTTAGAAGGTGTTTCAGTGTACCAACTAAAAATATAAATTAAGGATCTCAAAAAGAGGGAAAGATTTTCATTACATGACTATTATAAGGCCTATCTGGACGTACGGAGTTGAGCTTTGGGACTTCACTAAATCATCAAATTCCTCCCGAATCCAATCCTTACAGTCCAAAATCCTTCGTAAAATCCTTAATGCTCCTTACTTTGTCACAAATCAAGTGATAGTGATAAGGTTGATCTCTAATTAAGAGCTTTTAAAATTAATGAAATTGTTACAAAATAGGGTGAATTGACTAATATTAATGACCTCAGTAAAATAACCTGCAAAAATATTTTAAATATTTGGATCTGAGGTGTAAATTTATATTTAAGATTGTCCTTCATAAGGAGTTCAGCTTTGGGACTCCACTAAACCATCAAATTCCTCCCGAATCCAATCCTTACAGTCCAATATCCTTCGTAAAATCCTTAATGCTCCTTACTTTGTCACAAATCAAGTCATCCATCAAGACCATATGTTCCATATGTTGCCGATTTGGCCAGAACCAGATACCATTCCTTCCATGATAAACTTCTCAACCACTCAAATCCACTTGTTTCTAAACTGGCTCGAATATATCTCCTTCATTACCTAATAATCCTCCCAGGCGTCTGAAAAGAAGATGGCCTCGAGATCTTATCCTCTAGAATTGTTATTGGAGTTTATCCGTGGGTAGATTGTACACATGTTTGTATCATGTCACCTACAGCAAATTTGCTTGTTGTATATGTTTGTTTACAGTTGTAAATAATAATAAATAAATTATTTAAAAAAAAAAGAAAGAAAAAAAATATTTTCATTATAATGAGTTATTTAGTGGTGGGTAGCTCAGTGATAGGGCACTGTGCTACGAATTTCGAATCTAGCTGTAACAGACAATTATTTATTCTGTTACTGTAGCAGTGAGTCAACCCTGTAGATCCTGGAGTCCCTCGGAGTGAGTCCAGCCGTAAAAAGTGTAGAAAAAATTAGCAGTCAAGCCTGATTCTGACTAAATCATCCCCTTGCAAAACAGTTGATCAAGTAACAGAACTTCCTTACAAAGTACTGCATCTATGCCTGTTCATGGATTGTTGGGGTACATATAATTTTTTTTTTTTGCGGGGGGGGGTTTATTTTATTATCATTATTATATAAATTATACAATGATACTCGTATAATGAGCATAGTATATTAAAGTAGGAGTATTTATCTTTATTTATTATTATATATATATTAATCACTCCTTTTTCTTAATTATATTTTGTATAAGGTTTTTGTTCTGTTCATTAATTATCTAATTCACTCCGTTTTTTTTTATTTTATTTTTTTATTAAAATTATAGGTATTAATTCAAAATCGAGAACTTAAATATCGATGTTAAATTTATTAATGTGAAAGGCAAGTCCAAAAGTTTCTTTATGGTTTCAATTAATGATACTGGAACTGTACCTGTTGGATTGATCCTCTTGTAGAGTCAAGTCTGTACCATGCCATTGTAATATAACTCACATAACATTTATTAGTTGTATTTTTATGTATTGCAGTTGTTACATTCAATAAATACATTTTAAAAATATTACAAAGAGTAAGGACTTTTGCTTCTTATTATTTTATTTCTTATTTTCATATTTCATTAGTTAAACACATTTTCTTTTTTTTTCTTTTTTCATTACATTATTTTTCAGTAATTGTTAATAAATCAAAATATTCATATATCTTTATTCCATGTGTATTATATAACTTTATTGTATTTTTTTAATCCTGTAGTTTAACTTATATATATAATTATCTACATATATGTTTTATTTCTCACATTTTTTATAAATTTATTTTAAATAATTTTCATTTTCTATATATATTTACTGTCTAAATTTTCATACGTATTTTATTGTTTGTTATATCCTATTACTTAACATAAAATTATTACTTGTTTCATATAGCCTTTATCTTCTTATGATACTTAGACTATACATGTCTTTTAACGTCCGGTCGGCGGCCAATGAAGGTATCAAAGAACTAAAAGAAAACTATTTATTATTAATCAAAGTTTCGGCACTCTTTGTAGGGCTTCGTCAGGGCTGTCAGATTGAAACAGAGATGTCAACTGCCTAGATATTTTTTGTTCTTAGAACTGATGAAGGTTAGATATTCTGGCCGAAACGTAGGCGCCAATAAATAAGTTATTATTTAATTATAAGTAAGGATTTTTAATTATTTCATATGAAGGTCTCTAAAGTGAAATAATAATGAGTCTTTAAAAAGTTTAAGGCTGGTTTTTAGTGCCTTATGAAAAGTTTTGGTTCGATTTTAAGAAGCAGAACCAACATTAGACCATTTTTATATCGATTTATAAAAACTGATTTATATTTTTCATAATCATTTTATTATCAACTGGATTTCATTTTGAGACATTATACTCATTTTTTAAGATTATTATTTCTAATTAATTAAAAAATTAAATCAACAAAAACAAGGTAATTGCAGCAATCCTGGAATTATATTCCATAGGACGGAGCACCTGCGGCCTCTAACCACGGCCACGGCAATTAAGGTTAGGGCGATAATACCAGTGCCTTCATGATTTATCTTTTATGTTCAGTTGTTATAGCTTGTTATAGCTAATGGTTATCATATTGTATTCTTCCTCTAAATGATATCCCTTTTCTATCCCTACCCTTTTTTCCTTCCTTTGTTGTATTCTCTTTAATCACTGCTCTATTAAGTTGTTCTTTCAATCGTTCCGCTCTCTCGTATATCACTTTTGATGGCCACGTTTAACAAATTTTTTACAGAAAAAATATCTTGCTATATCAATAATTGTTGTACTCGGTCATAAAAGATGGTGAAATATTTGTTAATTACATTGTTTTACTTACTTAGCATAAGTTAATGCTATGGTTATTATCTAATATATATATTTCCAAAATATATATATATATTCCCAAAATATAAAAGAAAGATGGTACGGGTGAGGTAAAAAAAAATTCAAATAGTGATTGAACTATTCATTCATCTGCAACTACGGATTTTTCAGTGCTAAAAAAGATACAAACTACTAAAATAATACTACAAATTAGTTGTCTGTATTTTTTAACAAATTTAGTTATTTTTATCTTTTTTAGCCTCGTTGATCCAAAGTCGGTCGAAACGTTGGCTCAGATTAAATAGTTTAATCACTATTTGAGATTTTATTTTTATCGTACCTGGACCATCTTCTTTTTACTTATTTATATTTACGAAACTTAAATTTTTAAAATAATAACGACAGTATTAGATTATACTAAGTTACTCTTGGTTTTTAAGTAACCAATAGACCGTGTGTAATTTTTTTTTTTAATTATTTATTTAATGTAATTTACAACTGTACAAAATTATACAATAAGTAAATATGTAGTATGTTTCATATACACTTGAAAATCTTGGGAAGGAACCACCTATTGGTGGTACTTCAAACATTAATTTAAATTAGAAGGTCCCGTGGCCATCTTCTTTTCAGACCCTCGGAGGATTATCAGGTTTTGTTAAGGATGAAAGATTAAGAATTAATGGGTTAGGATGGTTAAGGAGTTTGGAATGAAAAGACAAATATCTATTTTGGCCCAAATCTGCAACGAATGGGATGTTAAGGTCTTTGTGGATGAGTTTATTTGTGACGTAATAAGGAGCATCAAGGATTTTACTTAGGATTTTGGATTTTAAGGATTGGATGCGGGAGGAATTTGATGGTTTGGTGGAGCCCCAGAGCTCAATATGTATAATATATAAAATAAAAATGTACTGTGAAAAAAACAACTCAATTTGTAATTAAATTAATGTGAGCCAAAGTTTCGCCCCACTTTTCCAGAATTTCGTTAGGGCTAAAAAAGATATAAAATGTTCTGCAAACAACTAAAATAATACAAAAAATTAGTTGTTTGTATTTTTTTTTTTTTTAATTTTGTTAATTTATCTTTTTTAGCTCCGATGAAGACCTGCAAAGTCGAGTGAAACGTTGGCTCAATTTAAATGTTTAATCACTATTTCAAATATTTTTTTATCGTACCCAGACCATCTTCTTATTAAATTTACGAAATTTATATTTTTAAAATAATAACGATAGTACTAGATTATGCTAAGTGACTCTTGGTTTTAAGTAACCAATTGACCGTGTGTAATATATAAAATTAAAATGGACTGTGAAAAAAAAAATTAAATTGTAATTAGGCTAACGTGAGCCAGCATTTCGTCCCACTTTTCCAGGACTTCGTCTAGGCTAAAAAAAACCAACAACTAAAATAAATTAATTTAAAAAAAATTAGGTAAAAAGTGAAAAAAATTTAATGTTCGTTTCGTTTGGGGCTCTGATGAAGTTCTGCAAAATCGGACGAAACGCTGGCTCACATTAAATAGTTTAATCACTATTTGAGATATTATGTTTTTCATACCCGGACCATTTTCCTTTTATATATTACACAAGGTAAATAACCGTATGTAAGAATTTCCAGTAAATTTTCTAATTTTTTTTTTTATAAATTTATGAAAAGAGCCTTTACAAAACCGGTGTTGCCAACAACCTCGCCATTAATGTTAGAAATTTATTAACCAGTACCTTCATTTTACTTTCAATTGTATATAAAGGTGAAATATTGCGATCTGAAAAATTTCTAATTTGAGTATTCAACGGAAATACTCAAAACGTGTATTCCGTGGAAGTGTATGTGTATGAACAGCCTAGCTCAATATTATCTTGATAAAATAATTATCAAAATCGTAGACAGTCGTTCGAAACCTTTATTCATTTATTTAATGTAATTTACAACTGTATAAAGAATAAATGCACTAAGTAAATCTGTGGACTGTTTCATGTACACTTAAAAATCTTGGGAAGGAATCACCCATTGGTGGTACTTCAAGCATTAATTTAAATTAGAAGGCCCCGTGACTATCTTTTCTTCAGACGCCTCGGAGGATTATCAGGGATTGTTAAGGATGAGAGATTAAGAACTAATGGGTTAGGATGGATAAGGAATTTGGAATGAAAAGACGCATATCTGTTTTGAGCCAAATCTGCAACGAATGGGATGTTAAGGTCTTTGTGGATGAGTTTATTTGTTACGTAATAAGGAGCATCAAGGATTTTACTTAGGATTTTGGATTGTAAGGATTGGATGCGGGAGGAATTTGATGGTTTGGTGGAGCCCCAGAGCTCAATTCCATATGTCCATATTGGTCTGATTATCGTAATGTATACTAATTTTTTGTTGTGAATGGGAAGTTTAGAGCGTTTGTCAAGTAAGTGTTGTAGCAATCGGAATCTACGAGCATTATCTTGTCGTTTCAGTCTTCCAATTAAGTCTCTTGCCAAGATGGAGTTCTAAGTATCGAATCTGTTCAACAGGCGTTAGTGGAGTATTTAGAAAGGATACTGTAGGACAGGAGGGTAGAGGTTTACGACGGAGGGTAAAGGTGATCTGGTGGGATTTGTCAGGATTTATTTTGATTTTCCAGTTTTGGCACCATTCTTCAATGGATGTTATGTGTACCTGTAGTGTTACGAATTTTAAAATACGATTATAAAATAAAACCCAAAGCTATATGTATACAATATAGGTTCATCATATAAAAATGATATGATATAAGGAATAACATGTTGTGAAATAAATATTCTTGGAAAATTATCAATATAACACAAACTCACTAAAATATATGGGTTAAATTACTGTTTTATTAAATTTGTAAATAAAATGCTTTTGGTAATTTCAAGTGGCGTAAATATTAACCACGTCCTTATAGTACAAAGTCCTAAGATCAGAAAAATGTCAGTAATTTCACCCCAATTTTTTTACTATAAAGAAAACTATGTATAATTACTAGGTAATTACTTGGGTAAGAAGTAATACAAATTAGCGGCTGTTTCAAAACGTTTAAAAAAATGGTTTTTATTCGGAGCTGCATATCGTTAATGCTACCTACAATTCTAGAAAACTTAGAATATCATAATAATCGTATGATTTCATTTAAAGTAGAATAAATTTTCTAAAATATGAGCCCTAATAGAGCGATTTAAGTTCAATAGTTTTCGAGAAACAGCTTTTTAAAAAGCAACACTTCATAAAAAATGCACTGTAAAATCAGAGGTTAGTGAATTTATTTTGAGAAATCTGTATCGTAAAACTCATTAGACGTACAGGTATCTATTATCACTCAAATCAAAGCTAGCTAAATGTACTATAAAGTAGTCTATGACGTTTATCTTTGTAGGAGAGGTAGTTTTTATGATAAATCTAGTTAGTTAATAAAATAAATCTTCAAAATGTTAATTTCTAGATCTCTCAGATTCCCTCGGTATGAGGGAGGATATCATCTCAAGAACTTTTATTTTTTGACGTAAAAGCGTACAATATTTTATGGAATAGTTAAAGTTTTGAATAATTCGCAAAACATAAACCGTAAATTATGGGCTAGTACCCAATGCCACCCGTAGAGTACGCTCGGTTTACGGCACCCTAGATGCTGCGTCGTAAATTAACGTCCATTGGACTTTTATTTTCACGCCTAGGATGGTTATATATCTCTTCCATGCAGCTATACAAGATGCATTAAATTCATATTCTTTGCCGCTAACTATTATATAATTTAATTGAAACTGTATTTTTTTATTGAAGGTTTTTGTTACAGTAGCCGTAGTACAAGTTTATTTGCGATTTTTTTTAATCTTTCTATCGCTATCAAGTTGTAAGGATAACTTTTATAGCCTATGAAAAAAAAAATTATTCTGAAGATTTATGGAAATATAAAATGCAAGAGGTAATGTAGACATAATGTTGTTTAGATTAAAATTATTATTCATTGTTTCTTTTATTTTATCCGATAATGACAAGCGTATATTTTCTTTTATTATTTATTAATTGAAATTTACAACGGTATTATATAGATATACAACCCGTAAATGTTATATCATAATGACACGACACAGTCTTGTGGATAATCTACCTGTTGGCATAATTTCTATTAGTGGAAGGTTTCGAGGCCATCTTCTTTTCAGGCACCTAGAAGGATTATCAAGAATCGAAGAGAAAACAAGGTTGGGTGGTAAGAAAATTTATTATGGGAGGTTTAATATTTAATTAGAGCGAAATCGGATCCGTGCATAGATGAGCGAGTTAAAGCGCCAGCTTGACTGGGTATTGCACTTTTATTTATGCGTCGGTCCCACGAAATGAATGCGACCCTCGTCCATGATTAGAATAGGCTAACCTTTAGATAAACCTCCCGTCGCCACTGCATGTTAGAAATGCCCAAGAAGGGGGTTATAAAATAAAAAGATTCGAGTCATTTCGACAATATTTGGAACAATCAGATCTTATGGACGTTATTATTTGTTACAAAGTAGGACGCATTGAGGATTATTAAATTTTTGGTCATAAGGATTGAACACGAGACGAATTTAGTGGTTTATCAAGGCCCCAAATTGTACAAGAGGAGAAAAAAAGCGGTTATTTCAGACTAATTTCTGATTACTTTAATGAAAACTATTTATAATTACTAATCAAAATAGATGCGTCTGACATAATAATGGCATTAATAAAAATTGCGACTGTTTCAAATTGTTAAAAAAATTAATGTTTCATTCGGAGCTTTATATATGTAAAACTACCAACAACACTAGAAAATCTAAAAAGAACTTAGTAACGAGCGGATCCCTAAAATGTTAATAAACACTGAACCAACGGGTAAACGTCGGAGGAATAGACCGAAACGTAGATGGGAGGATTGCGTTAAAACTGATTTAGTGGAAGGATGAATGCAGAAATCGTTTGGTGGTATCGGCATCGAACCTTCTGGTTCGTTAGGCCTTCATTATATTACTTGTTTTGAATATTTATTTTTTTAAATTTTATATTTAGTACCTGTATGCATATAGTTACATCTTTGTAGGTAATTTTGAGTTTTTTTTTTTTCTATTTTAATTGAATATTGCGAAAATATTTGTATCTGTATTAAAAAATTAAATCTGTACCACAACAACCCATGAAGGTTTGGTATTACAGTACTTAGGAAGGACTGTTATTAGACCAACGGTTGTGCACGGAGCTGATTTGGTTAGAATTACGCTCGATTGCCAGATTTTTACCCAATGAAAGGTACCCACTTTATGAGGCTGGATGAACCGTGAGATTCTTCCGAGCTCCGATGCTGGCCTCATGGCTAAAGTGTAATAGAAATTATCTGCCTTCAGCGGATTCAAACCTGGGTCCTTGGAATTAGTAGTGCCTTATAAACAAATTACTCTCTTTTTTATGTGTATATATTGTTATTTTATTTAAAAATTGTATTATTTATATTTCATCTTTATCAAATAGGGAATTAAAGGAAAGATGTATTGGGTAAAAAGGGATAAACTATAATTATATAAATAGATAAATTACATGAATAATACGGAATAATTAACCAACAGTTGTTAACCAACAATCAGGGTGTGTATGTCATAATAAAAATGTACTGTCTACATATTTTTATAACTTATCATTTGTCTTAAATAAATAGTTATGAGAAGGATATAATTATATTTTATTTGTTATTATATAAAAAAATAAACAAAATCCTCTTTATTAGACTTAGCAAAGCTAAGACGAACACGGCCCTATACCTCCCCCCCTTTAAAGGAATAAAACTGACTAAAAAGCTCTCATTCATTAAGAATGTATCTTTGCCTTCTCTTTTTTTTTTCTTTCCGATTCTTCTTTTCTTTTTTTTTCTCTTCTCATTTCGGTCCTCTAACCTAGGTCAGAGGAATGTTCGATCTCACTTTGTTATACCACTCTTCTCAACATATAAGAAGGGCACCGTTATATCGTTTCTTCGAATAATGGCACAATTGAAAAAAAAAAATTAAATCAGTGTTGAAGTATTACATAGATCGTACTATAGACTGGAATTAATTATCAACTACTCTAATAGCTTTAGAAAAGTCTGTAGGTCGACTTCAGTAAGGAACCGCAGTCTACCCTACCATCTTTGGGATACTTCTTGGAATTCTCAATAAAATCGTAACTTTTTTTTGTCGGATGTGCCACTATTCTAGCAAAGCAGCGATATCATTAGATAATTTGTAAAGAATTTTTTATTAGCACTTGCAATAAAAAATAAAATACATATCACTTTACTAATCTTAGTAACTGATCTGACTCAGAAATTATTTGAACATAAACTCTATGCCAAGACCCACGCAACAAAAAGTGATAGATTTATTTAGTTTTTAATTTCTAGAGTCATCCTCAACTAAAAATCGTTCATTTCGTTTTTAATCAAGCTATTTTTATATGACGTATTCGTCAATGCTTACTTAAAAGTTTAACTCTGAATTTTTTTGTATTTTTTATAAATAGCCCAACATATTTAAATACTCCCCCAAAAAGTAAATTAAGTAAGATAACGAAATTAAAATAAAATTGTAATACAAAATAATGAGTATATGTGTACACATACAAAACGTACAAATGCATACTTGTAATTGATTTTTTTACTTTTGATTTACTTTAAAGGTTTCTATAATTACTATTTTAATAATAGATCGGTAACGGAAGAAGCCACCTGGTTGGCGAAAAATGGAAAATAAATTCCAGAAAATAAAATCGATTAGGTCTGCTGGATCAATAGAAGTTACACAGTTACCATAGCCAATGACGTCAGTGGCTGCTGTGAGGTTTATTTCTTGTATCACTGCATTAGTAGCGAACGGCCCTTATCTACAGACCTAAGTGATCATTTGCTCTCTCTCTCTCTCTCTCTCTCTCTCTCTCTCTCTCCCCTCTCTCTCACACACACACGCACTCCTTCTTCTCTTTCTCCCCTGACCATCCTCGCCTAATCTCTCCAGACTTTTTCGAACAGTAATGCTCCTGAGTACGATGTCTGAATTCCGTTATACCTGTTTGCCTACACGGCCGGTTGGGGGGACAATTGCGCGTCGCAGATACAACACGATTCGCGGAAACCCCTTCGCTAAGTAATCGTAACGATAAAACTCCTGTTAACAATATCCTCGCAGGAGTTCGAAATTCCCCGAACAACTTTCTTTCGTACGTCAGATATCAGCATACGAATTGCATGGCTCACTCGAAGATGTTTTCGATGGTCATTCCAGATATGGAACAGATGTTTTCCTAGCTGTACCGGGATGTATTGCTACATCTGTTTTAGCACCACCCAACGACTTTTACCGTCATTTCAGGAGAATTCGTCAAGAGCGTGTGCTCAACAATCTTGATGTGAAAATGACACCATCTCTATTTGGTTATTGTTTTAGTTTTATTACTATGACTTGAGGCTATACATTTTAATTATAAACATGTAATAAGATCATCATTAACATCTTAACAATTACTATTACCTTAATGAATTATATATTTTCATAAGACATGGAATTTACCCTTTTTAAGGACGTTTTAGAGTCCTTTAAAATATAAACTATTTCACTTCATAAATCCCATTTTTCAAGTGATGATTAAATGAGTATTATTCCGATCAAAAGTTAGCATATCCAATTTCGGAAAGGTTTTATTTAAAAATTATTAACGGAGCATTTAAAGTATATAGGTCAAACTTTTATTTGTAACACCTAGTTGGCACAGGAAAATTTAAATTTTGAAATAAACTGAATAACTTTTTGACTTAGAACTTTAGTTGTTCTGAAAAACTATTACTTTTCCGGAAAGGATTCATTAAAGTTTGATGGAAAACTCTTCAAGTGTGTCAAATTTAATAGATTGTCACAATTACAACCCAGCCGAGGAAATTGATTAAAGATAAAATATGAAATGTAAACTTAGCGCTGAGAGATGGTTACATAAATGTGTTTGTTTTCGAAGTAGCATTGGATTTACAAGGAGGCGCGCTTGGTTTGCGAAATCGTAAAATAACGAGAACTCATTTTGTGAAGAGATATTTACAAAGGAGACATCTTTTGTTAGAAGTAGACAATGCCGGTTGAAAGCGCGCGATTCGTCTCAATTGGTCCAACTTCCGTCGAGGTGCTATTGTCTTTATTTATACTAGCATTAATGTCACAACTATTACGGTAAAGTTATTAAAATTTACGATTTTTTTTTTAGCCGTTTTCTACCAATCTCGGTCAAGTAACAGAAATATTACGTAATTAAACAACCTAAAATTGACGTGAATGTACTGCTCTACTTAAAATCGAAATACTTCAGGCAGACAGTGCGTCGCATTTCCCCCTTTTTTTTTAAATAATTAAATATATTTTACAGTAATTATCTTTTAATTAGCACTCGACGGCCTAATGAAGGAGTGTGACTAGGCAAAAAACAACGGAAATTTCATTAACTCGATCCAGAAGATGTCTTTTTTTATGGCACACGAGGCCCCCTTCTGCGCACATCCTCCAGATAATTAAAAATTAATTCTCACCATAATATTTACTTTTGAGCCTCTCACTGTTTACATCTTTTTTTTTTATTAAATTTTTCTATAAGTACCTCACCTTATCCTATATGAGGTGTCAAGAAGAACGCGCCTAGGTGATTGATTAAGATTAATTGTCTCTGTTGACAGGCGAAGGAACCTCCTTGCTGTCGTTAATTAGTTTGGACTCTGGTCTAAGTGTTTGATAGGCGACTCATAGATAGTACTATGCTGTATCGATATAGGTCTATCATCCGGATAATGATTTTACATTTTCAAGTGATCTGTTTACTATGTGTTATACACCTTTCTTTCAGAATAAACAGTTCCGTTTGTCGTGATTAGGAAACATAGATGTCGTAAAAAGATAAATTATTCAGTTTTGTTAAATAAGAAAGTAGACTACTGATTCCCGTGCCTTAGTTCGAATCCGGCTGTTGGAGACGACTAACTAATTAATCGAGCAGCCATAAGTCGACTTATGATTACGAAGACTTTACAAAAGTACTCCTAGCTTCAGTAAAGTAGATATACCCTTCATCCAACAGCTGGTTTAGCTAGGTAGGCCCTTTTCAACTAATGAAGACAAGAACTTTCCTTCATTCGTATTAGTATTTAACTTCAATCGTATTACAGATTTAATTTTTAATATTTAATTTTGGAGGAACCTACAATAAAAGCATGGAAAAAAGGCCGAAAACATCTAAAACATAGTTTTTTCTTTCTTTTAACCATATTGAGTGAGGAGATGCGGTCAGAACACATACACAAATTAACAAAACCATTTCCTTCATATTTCTAAATATAATTACTTTCAAATTTGCCACAAACTTATGTAAGAAGCCTCAAGATCGCCCTCACGACTGAAACCCCGAGGACAATTTAGCCTAAATGATTCGGTATTTTACAATGAGGTTCAGAGTTAATAGGGGCATTGTCTTGGGGCCTTAAGAGCCTGATTTCCAGCTATGATTATTCCATAACTCCCTAATTATGAGATCAGTTCATGAATTTCTTCTTTCTCACAATTAGCATAATGTTTCTGACATTATTGGACAATAGGAATAGACTATCATATTGCTCACAATTTTGCGAGTAAAGCACCCTTTTATATCTTATGAGAATAGAGTTTAAGTAATTTTTTAAAGAAAAAATAGAGCATAGCAAGTGGGAATTCCTATTCTTTGTTCTGAATAGGACTGGACGTCATGCAGGGACGCGCCCTGAGAATTGTTATGTTTGCTATATCCTATTGGATATAGGACGAGTGTCTATACAAATACAATGTATCCTACTAATACAACTACTGAACGCCGGGAGATGATATAGTTAAGAAAAATATGAAATTATCTTTACCTCACTACGCTACCACAAACGCCCTTAGTCTCCAACTGACTTCTTATACCAATCTTCTCTATCCAACAATAGTGCCAATTTATTCGATGTTTCTCTCTCTCTCTCTTCATAAGCACGCTCAACCATCGTGCCCTCTCTTAATAACAATCTACTTATTTGTGTTATTTGAAAATTCTTCTTGGAAATACTTCAAAGTAATTTATTTCAAGTACCCATAGACGCTCTAATTAAAGTAGCACTCATCTAACTGTTTTCTCGAATGGTTATATGCACTTAAGGATAAAATTAAAACAATTTGCAGTTTTTCTCTTTTTTCTTTATAAACTGCATCATAGAGCAAACATAACAATTAAATATTTAACATCGAACTTTTGTTGATGTTTTAATTTCATAAAACAAAACACTCCGTACGCTTATTAAATATTAGCTATCTATGTACAACCTTCCATCGTCCGTCTAAAATTATGGAATACTTATAAAAACAAACTATTTCACAAATTTCAAAATTGAAAACTATCCTACAACTCAAATCAGGATGAAGTAGTCCTATCGCTTTTGTGAAGGCTATTTAGTGGCGAAGCCTGCCCATCAGGAATGACCTTTGGAAAATGAATGTTATTGATCCGTGAAAAGTCTGCCGGCAATTTTCCGGTATCGCTTATCTCCGGTGCCAGCCGGCGCTTTTCATCTCGCGTGTAACAGCCCATTTTCATCCTTGGCCACATCTCCTAATCTATTTCCCCCAGAGGAGCTAACAAAACAATTTCTCTTAGTATCAAGATTTTCACGGACTGATGGAGTACTAAGTTTGGACTATTGTGTGAAATAAATCGTGATTCATTGATACAACGCTTTCTATAACATTGGTCCTACTTCGAATAACCAAATTTAAAAAAAGTAATAAGTTTCAAAACAATTTAGCCAACATCGAATGATAATTTTTTTTTACCCAATACTTGGTCATTTTTTGATAAACGCGTTGATTATCCAACGGTAGCCAACATGTTGTAACCAAAGTGGGCTGGTCGAGTTTTCATTTCGTGGAGCCGCAACTGCAAACTCGAAGTTACTAAGGTGACTTCAATTCCATCGGCTA
This sequence comes from Halyomorpha halys, assembly GCF_000696795.3. Taxonomy (NCBI): domain Eukaryota; kingdom Metazoa; phylum Arthropoda; class Insecta; order Hemiptera; family Pentatomidae; genus Halyomorpha; species Halyomorpha halys. Next base: position 1,929,944 of record NW_027109908.1, read on the forward strand.
CACCAGCCTCCACCAATTAAGAGGTGACGATCACAAATGATCAGTACTTCTTCCTCCCGTCCACATTATCAAGAACGGTAATAGTGCATTGCAGGTATAATTGTAATTAGTTAAAACATTGAAATAAATTTGTTATTTCTAATTAATTTCAATGTTGTGAACCGGAGAAATACCGTAGGACAATGTGACGAAGAGGAAGGTGACATCAGACAGTTGCCCCCCACCGGGTTGACCCGTGCCTAAGAGCTGTATCCCACCGCCTAGTAATTGAGGCGCACCTGAAACCTGTCATTTGTCTTTTACTGGATGCCGAGGCACCGGCGTCACCTCTTGGCCAGGAACTGAGTCATCTTTGGAACGGTTAATAACTTCATTACCGCCATCCAAGTATCCACTTATGTACTCCATATTGTTTCCTTCTTGGAATTTACGAGACAGTCCTTTATAGAATTCATTACTTCAATTGAGCGTTATAATTCTAAATAGTTATAAGATGTTTTACAAACTTTTCTTACTTTTCCCTAACATTCTTGAACAAAGTTAATATAACCTCGCCAATACTAAATTACGAACTACCCTGTTCTTACAACTGCCACTAGCCAGCATCGCACGTGGAGACCCCCCAGCAATTCCAAATGCATTTGCTAATTCCCTATCCATCCTGCCACAGAAGATCGTACCTCTTCCATCCACTGCCGGTTTGGCTGTAGCGACGCCGCCTTCCTGTTTGTCTTGGAACTTTGCCCTTTAATCTCCGTGCGGTTCCAACCCTACTGGTTCCGCGTCCCTTTAAGGTAATTCATATTTATACATGAGATAGTCAAATATAGCTCGGAATTTCAACTGAATTATATTTAAATATATATTATAGAATATATATACATTACTTACAATTGCTTTGTAACTGAGTTTTCAACATAACTAATAATTGTAATAACCATTAGAGTTAAGTAGTATAAGTTTTGCTGTAATAATGAGCAAGCGTGAAATGGAGAAAAGTGAGCTTGGGTTATTTGGTTTTCTCAGGACTTTACTGTTCTTTCCAGCAAATAGTCAGTCTGTTTATTCCTGACTGCATTGTGAGTTTATTAGTAGTGACGTTACTTGTATCATATGAGTTTATGAGATTGGAATCGTCGCGAAGATTTGTATTATCATTGACTGAGCCGTAATAGAATCAACTTCCTTCAATCAAGAACCTTAAAAGAAATATCATTAACAGTCAAGAAAAACAAAAAAGTTATCAATGTAACAAACAATTTTTAAAAAACTGTACCGCTACAATCCACGAAGGGTCAGGGCTGCAGTACTTTGTAAGGAACTACGGTTACTAAACCTACGGGTGTGCAAGGAGGTGATTTGGTCAGAATCTTAATGAGGATGGGTGGACCCCGGAGGGCTCCGAACCCACAGCCGGATATCATTATATTCTTATATATACAGTATTAAAAACAACTTTAACTTAAATTGGTTATACCTTTATTTAACTGAATAATCAAAGCTGCTTACTATATCTCGGAGATATATTAAATTTCACTGGCTTGCTCAAGTGATAGACTTCCAACGGATCCTGTTTGGTTAAGATCGACTATAAATTCGCATAAGTAGGAAACACTTTATGAAGCCAGTCAATAAAAAAGAGTCAACCGCTTTTACATTAATAAGTGTGTATACGCCCACCCGCCATGTTGGAGTAGTTGTTGGGAACTTGTACCGAAATAATTTATGTTGATAAAAAAATTAGACAATGCTCAGTTTATTAAAAGAAAAAAAAGGTATAAAATAAATGTAAAGAAAAGAAACTCCTTGTCATTTCCAAGCAATTAAAATTTACTAGACACACTTTAAACTATCTATGTATTATTTAATTCTTTTATTTTGGATCCTTTTGAACTAAAATCCATCGCAAACTTAATAAATATAACCATTCATAACTTCTTCTATATAACAGATCTGAAGTGAAATAGACTCATATCCTTTCACTTACAACTCCATTCCCACTTATTAATCTACTCTATCCCGATGTCATAGCCAAGACGAAATTCTCCAGGAATTCCAGATAGGACACGGTGTCTCTCTAACCGAATGGCGCCAGGATCCTTCTAATTGTGTCATTGTCTTGAGGGCAGTATGAACAGGTGTACATCACCTGTACCTCTATCACAACTTTTGTCTTTGAGGCTTTAACGGAATGTTATAAATTTAATTTCTATCATGCTCTATAGAATGTAAAAGAAAAAATAAATGTATTTATTGTTATTATTGCATCCTTACAATACCTAATTTATAAGATATTAAAAATATTAAATTAATATTTTCGCTAGAATCATTGCATAAGAGACAAAATAAAAATACATACATGGAGTATATATCATTAGTTACTAACTTAAACATTAAATATAACAATATGTATATCTGTACCCCTGAGATAAATGAAATTATATCTATTTTTTAACCAATTTAGCATTAATACAATTTTTAATTACCTGTCTTGCTTAACCCAGAGGAATAAATAGCTAATTTCCAGACCAATTGAACTCAAATTTGCAACAAGGGACCAATCAAACTTTTTTTAAAATTGTGTTTTATGATCTACATCCATACTTGTTTCAAGAATTTTCATTTTTCAACATAAACCGTAGGTATAGTTTTCCTACTGTACAATATTAGATATAGAGAGCTTTGAGTTTTAGTTCAGAAAAAATAAAAAATATCTATATAGGTTATAATACACGAATAAAATAAAATATTGGTCGGTCTCTAATTCTATAGGTGGGTTCAATGCATAGAAAATTAAACACTTAAAAAAAAAAAAAGCAATAAATAATTTTTTATTGTTTTTTTTTTTACTTGAAACAGAAGAATGTACACATTCATTGTGGAATACAAAGGTTTTACACATATGTTCTTTGTTAAAACTCATATGTTGGCAAGGTTCTTTCGATTCTAAATTAGGAATGATATAATATTTATGTCAGGCTGGAGATGAACCTGAAGCTTGAAAAGTGGATCATAAAACAAATTTAAAAAATTAAAAAATATTGAATTTTTAAAAAATAAAATAATCGATAATTATTAAACTTTTACTAGGAGGGGGGGCATCCAATCAAGCTGTTTGTCTGTTAAGTTTTTACTAAATTAACCATAGTAAAAATACATCCCTTATTGAATTATATTATATTATA
>NW_027109908.1:1933203-1949943 GCF_000696795.3 Halyomorpha halys
TATATAATACATAATATAGACTTTCATTATATCATATTGTATATATTATTCCCTTGTTATGAAAGTGCATTCTTAATTGACTTTCAAGCAGCATTCGATAATAAAGAAAAAATATTATTCTGTAAAACATACTCTGCTCGTTTTATCTTAAATATTATTCCTTAGTATAATTTAGGAACTTATGTTTTATTTATATGAACTAACAAGTTGATCAAAATTCTTTCAATATCTTTCGGAGGTGTATGAAAAAGAAACCGCCCCGAGTCTTTATGGTTCAATACAGATATTATTGGAATTTAAACAAATAATTGATTACCCCACAGCTCATTTTCAATTCAAATATATCTGGCACAATTGTATCAATTTTTATTTTAAATATAGTTATCACCCAGGTGCTCCTTATTAATTGTATCAGTGACGCAGGGAGAAAAAGGAACAGTAACTACAAAAATTAAAATAAATTGTTTGCTTGAATGACTGTCGGATTATTAATAATATTATTTCACCACAATTTCCCTATCAATCTAATTTGCCGATATCTCCGTACAACTCCGACAGAAACACAACACAGATAACTTTTTCATTACACCTGAAGTGTGTCAGACTTAAGATAAACAATTAATAATTTATTTACCAAATAATGAGCCACTTTTTTTTTTTTATTATTATCAATTTATCGGATAACATCAAAAGTAATCGGAATGCCTTCGGCGCCATGGTACGACAAACACCGGTTTAGAAAAATCTTAATTTATAACTTTTAATATGATATCGATTGTTAAAGCAAACAAATTTAAGTGAGGTAAAATCAACAAATCATTATGAATAGCTATTTAAGAAGATACTGGCGGTCCAATTTAAAAGGTTATATTGTATTATTATAAAGATGTTTTGATTCAACAATCTGAGTAGAAAAAAAATTTAATAAGTGATAGTAAAAATAATTTTTACGATAAGAATATATAATATTTTACGACAATAAAAAAAAAATACAAAATATAGAAAAAATGGAAATTTATTCCATTAATAATGCTTCCTGATCAAACATCAATTATCAATTATAGTAACACGAAACAGTCCATCGAGGAAGTCTGCCAACCAACTCGGACTCGAGGACCCCCTTTCATTTCATTTTCTTTTGTCGGCATGAAGAAAACATCTGTGAAATAATCAGTAATATTAAAATATTTCTATAAGTAGTAGGGAGGTGGCATAACCCTACTCTCCTTAAAGAGAAAGTGAAGCCAAAAGGATACGCCCACGGAGCTTGGTTTACGTTGAGGTTAATAAGCATGTCCGCCAGTGTAATATAAATTGAAAAAGAAGGCAGCTAGTGGTTGGTCAGAAATCTTCCCCTACCACTCTGCCACGCCCCTGGTCCAACCAATTAGGCTTCACTTTTCCTGCCAACTTACCTCCTCCATACTCCTTTCCCAAAGCTCTGAAGCATAAGATGGTAACTCCATTTTTGGCCTTTTTTTACATTCACTACTATTTGAAAAACTTTATTATCTCAATGACTATTGAGTGTGCCTAATCTAGTTTGGTCTCAAGCCTTAGAAAATTCAATCTAGTCTATAAATGTCTTAAATATCTGTCGAAAAATCATCCCTTCATGCGAAAAACACTAAAACACTTTTTCATATTTCGAATATATTTTTAGTTTTTACCCAATCTTATCACAAAAAAGCATTTTTTTCGACAAACATTACTCAATATATTTCTAAACTAAATAAAATTTCCTACTATCAGAGGCCAAACCAGAGAAAGTTTGCAGATCAGGACTTTTTTTTTATACACCTGGAATGATGGGGACGAGGGAACTACAAGTTAAAAAAATATTTTCATGGGACAGTCGATATTAAGATTTGAAAAAAAAAATGACGAATTGAGGTAGGAGTGGGAAGAAAAAGTCTTGGCAGGCACATAAGTATTCACAGTAAAAGGATAAAATACGTAGCCAGAAGATCCAAAGTTAGAAGGTAACATATAAAGCTAAAATTTTGAGCTATGTAGAAGTGTTCGAAATTTGATTTAATTTTTAAAAATTCGCTACGACAGAAATTGTTAGTAAAGTATAGGACTTATCAATAAATTTGTAGCTAAATTGTATTGATCTTATTTTACCTTATAGTGTATTAAATAAAAGCAAAATTATTTTAAAAATAAACTAACTAACCTTTTGTTGGAATTCATCTTAGAAAAAGCCCAACAGAATGCATATCAGTGGTATGATGAGGGACAGTAAGTTGGCTGCTTGGCCGACCTGACTGTTGTCGTACTCTCCGGCTAACATGGTACGGACCCAATCGGAGTCGATCCTCTGGTAAAGGATAACTGCCACGTCGTAGACCCCACAGGCCGTCCTACTATTCCCGAAGACTGCCCGGGAGCAGACTCCAACGATCTTGTCCTCGCAGATCATCGGCGACCCTGAGTCACCCGTGCAAGGTCCCAATCCGTCCACGACAAATAAGCATATAAGAGGATTGTCTTTAGTATAGAAACTTTGACACATGTTTATCGGAAGGAGGTTCACCTGCCAATTGGTTTTAAAACCTGATTAAATGGGTTAATGCAAGTATAATGAAATTTATTTGTAAGGTTCCTAAAGCAATAAACATTTCGTACTTGAATTAACATTTATACATTGCAAAAGATATAAATTTCTCGATATACTTCCTAAACCTACACTCTTAAAGGTATAACTCACTTTAATCTTCGAAAGGGAAGGGATTTCACTCTCGTTCTTGGTCACTATTCCTTTGATTCCGTAACCTAATATGGTACAAGATGAGTTAGGGTACTTAATGGAAGTCCAGACTTTGGCCACAGTATTAGTGTCAAATGGGTATTTGGTACGGATCAGACCAAGATCTTGTACATCCTGAAGTAGGATAATAAAGAATTATTAGGTATAAATAATTTTGGAATAATATAAGTAGGTTTATTTAGGAAAAAATATGTTGTTTTTTTTCCGAAGTTCACTGTTAAAGCAGTATTGTAAAAAAACTTTCTAAATTATTATAAAATAACTGAAAAATTTTATTAATATAAAAGACGCTTTCAATATAGAAAGGCGTAAGTGCCCAAAACAACAGATTAAGACTTTTGTAATAGTTTAGAAGCAGGAGACCAACATGGTGGCTGACCGTATAGTTACTTTTCCACCATCTTAATAAACGTGATAAATATCAAAGAGATTTAATTCACTTCTTAATTCATAACATGAGAGGTTAACAGAGAACATTTCACCCCCACTCCGTGCCCATGCAGCTGTAACACTGCCGCCATCTTGTACTTATGGTTTCTTTTGCAAACTTTAAATAATTTATTATTTATGTTCTGATTTATGAAAAGCATTGTACTAAAAAAATAAATAGATAAAACCTGAAAAGTTCAGGATTAAATTACAACACAAACAAAACTCTCACAAGACCGAAATGGGAGTTAATTTTTAGAAGTCAATGACGTCACAAAAAAAAACACGGTAATCTATGAAAATAATTGATTTGGAAACATTTCCTCTCAAAAGGGTTGTCACGTGACGTCGAGGTAGTTGTGGAGGGGGTCAAACCAGCGCATCCGCCCTAATGCTTTTCTGAACATTCTTATCATCTCTTATCCGAAAATCCACGTTATCCGATTATACGTTATATATATATATATATTATACGTTATACGTTGCAAATTTGCCATGAGCGGATTGCGTTCTACTGTAATTACAAGGGAATACGAACTTACCTTCTTGCCGAAAGAGAACTTGGGATGTTTGTAAACCAATTCGACTTCATATCGTTTGAATGTATTGAGCCTATAATATGCATCAATTCTGATCATGTTATAGGGAATGTCCTCGTCATCGTTCATCACGCAGTGAGCTGCCGTCAGAACCCAACGGGGGGAAATTACGCTACCGCTGCACATCTTCGCTGAGCGTAAAACAAAAACATTTTTTAACACTTTAGTATTGGCATTGAACAAAAAATATTGTATTGTATTGTTAACATAAATTAAATCTCGAAATTAATGACTCACAAAAACTTCTGCTGATCTGACCGAGAATTAGGACCACCCAAGGAAAGTCACTGTTTTCAGTAATGAGTTCTCCACCGTACATTGCGCTGGGTACAAATGTTTTCTTTCATTAGATATTATCACATTGTTAATATCACCTGGCCCAAATATTATGTTAAAATACTATTTATCAGTATTTTAAATGTTTTGGTTCGGAACTCATGTTTTTATTTGTTTTGTTTTTTCCAGGTTACCAAAGCTTGCAGTGTCTGCGAAGTTACTTATCTTCCTATTGATGGTAAGATCGTATTTTTTAATTTATAATTATAAAGGATAATTTTGTAGTGAGGCGGCCACTGTTATTTTTAAAAAAAATAAATAATTTTGTTGCATTATTATCTTTTTTTCGTTGACTTTAGGTCTCATATTTTAGCAACAATTAAGGTTAAAAATAATGAAACAGAAAGTGATTTATCTAGAGTAATCGTTCAAATTTAGTCGGTAAAACGATTAGAAGTTGTATTTTGATCACCATGGCTAATGTTTAATTGCTACTATATGTTTAACTGCAATTATTTATCAATATTTATGAGATTTCTGTCTTGGTAACAGTTTCATGACATTCAGTGTGGCACAGTCAAGTGTCTTGCAATAAACCTAACCTTAACCTGGTGACAGTTAATTTGAAAAATATACATTACAGTCACAAACTAATCACCGTTTCAATAAATAAAATTAAATACGTTGGATGGAATCAAGTTCAGCAATAATCAAAACACAGCCATGACTATGTTTTCTGGACTAATTGCCATTACAGTTGATTAAGGCAGTTTAATTGCGACTCCTCAGTGTCCAAGTATTGGGACTAAGCAGCTAACATGATTGTACGGCAGTGAAGTGACAGTTGTTACCATATCTGTAAACTGTCACTCTGTAAACGGGCATTGTTACATTACATTAGTAACATTCGTCATTGACAAAATCGACAATGGCTTATATATAGAATTAAAATGATTGATCTAAAATGATCGATTTATTCAAATAAAAGGCTCCTTCTAAGAAGTTACTGCAGAATTTAACAAAACTATATTTTAATAAAAAAAAATTCTTCCTGGTTGTTGCAATAAATGAATCCTTAATCCTCAGCGAAGGTGCTGATGTTTTAAATCGAAACAATATTAATTTGGTCTAGGGTGGGACGGTTTTGTATCTTTATTTATGAAAAGTTTAATAATTTGAGGACAAAATTTAGAGGGAGCACCTCAAATATTTAATCAGGAGGGTCAAATAATTGTTGACTAAACTAATTACTAATTGTAAACAATATTTTACTTCATGTAAACAATTTCAATTATGGTTAGTATTCAGATAGTTATAAATAAAAAAAAAATTAAAATATACTTAAATCATTCCTGGTTTAACAGTTTAATCACAGAAAATATACCTCTTCCAGAATCAATATCTCCAAATCGATTTTTGGTGTATTGTTATTCTTAAAAACGATACTTCGATGACAAGATACCAGACTATTACCTTTTCTTTTGTAGTATTTTCTGGCTGTATTTGTAACACCACAGGTTAACAAAAGTGAAATGAATAGGTTAATAAATCATATGAGCAACAATGAATGCAAAATCATAAACACATTGATTGCAAAGTGAATACTGATATAGTTGTATTTAAAATAGTTCAATATGGACATCGCTAATTAACCTCCGCTGAGAGAAAAATCTGGGGAATATTTGGTGTAGAGATAAAATCAATGTATATGTCAGATAAAATCAAAACAAGTACCACATGGATCTTGTTATGTTGTATAGGCAATTGTTTTTTAAGTACTGTTTCAAGTCTTTTTATAATGATGGACAATTTAAATATCCCTTCCCTAATAATAAATCCAGTTGATTCATTTTTGTCAGAAATAAATTAGCTAATTTACTTAAATTTGTATTGTATAGATACAGAAAATTGTCAACACTATACCATCTTATTTTTTGGCCGTTTGAGAATTGCCCTTCAACTTGCCTTTACACGACGTGGGAAAAAATGTGTATTGTGATCAGAATACAAGTAACAAAACAATTTGTATCTCTTGACTGCTGAGAAGGAACATCTCAGGTATAGTCGATATCCTTCCACTACACTAACTGCCAGAAGCATACCGACCCCTAAATGAGGTACAATATAGCCTGTTTACGTGGGTTGCGATGCGGAAGACAATCAATCATGAGCAATATCGAGAAATAGCCGATAGAGCAGGCTCTTGGAGTATAAACAAGCCGGAGATATAGATGACCATGTTTATACACAGCCTCTATATCTAAAGGTATATGACCAAATTTATCACGAGGGCCATCCACTTCACGTCCTCGTTCGCTCCAACAAGTTGTTTTGGAACCATTAGTCTGGCAAGATATTAACAAAGTTTTGTAGTTAATAGTACAAACTCTCTACGCAAAAACACAAATAATAACAACTATAAATCTATATAAACAGAGCTATAAAAAGTGAAATCAGAAAAGCAAACTGGGGTTATTCAACCTACTCTCTGGTAGAGCCAAGCGTCAACAAAATAATCGTTAACTTCCTTTTTATTTTTTAATTTCTAAAATTGTACGATATAAACAAACCTATGAAACCAATATACTTTATTAAAAAAACAAACATTCCCAAGTTAGTATATTAACAACCCATTCCATAGAAAGGGAGTTTTTAAAAAAAAATTAATTTTTTAAAAATACTGAAATTTAATTAAGACGAACCTTATTGATAACATGGGTATCACTATTTATATTATTAATGCATTTGCCAAATAAAAGGTGGTTTATTTTATTTCCCCATTTTTTAAATTTTAGTAAAACTGTAAAAAAGTTCGAGAATTCAATATTCTAAGAAATAAAACAAAAATTAAAAACTGATTAACATAAAAATATTTTATATATTTAAACATTAAGCTGAAAAAGTATTTTTTTATTTATTTTTTCGTATTCTTTTTTTTTTTTTTTAATTTATTTTTTTTTATTTACAACTGTATACATATATACACATCAAGTAAATTTCCTGTAAGTTATATTATGACATGATACAAACATGTGGAGAATCTACCCATTGATAAAACTCCAAAAAAATTTGTAAAGGAGAAGATCTCGAGGCCATTTTCTTTTCAGACGCCTAGGAGGATTATTAGGTAGTGAAGGAGAAGCCAGGTTAGAAACGAGTTGGTTTGGATGGTTGGAAAGTTTATTATGGAAGGATTGGTATCTGGTTCTAGCCAAATCGCCAATATAGGGGACATTGAGGTCCTGATGGATGATTTCGTTTGTGACAAAGTAAGAAGTATTAAGGATTTTACGAAAGAATTTGGACTGTAAGGATTGGATTCGAGAGGAATTAGATGGTTTAGTGGAGCCCCATAGCTCAATTCCGTATGTCCAGATAAGCCACCAAATAATACAAAAATAATAAGTTTAACTTATTTAACCGCCGATATTTTTTTTTTTGTAGAATGTTTAGTCAGCTTTCAGATAACAGATACAAATGGTAGAAAAAGACATCTAATATAATCTCAGATGCATTTGCACACTGTTCATAAAAATCTCTTTAAAACTTCACCTTCGTTTTGCTATTTCGCTCATCATTTTATCTGGAAATGTGATTTATCAAACTGAGATAATATTTAAGATGTGAAAGAAAAGTGTATGGGTAACTATAGCAAGCTCTCTTTGTTAGTAAAGGTCCGACTAGAATTTTTTTGGAGGTTAGCTTTCAAATAACATGTACAAATGGCTTGCCGCTATTTCTCGGAGATTCTTGGCGCTAGTGTTCTGATTTTGGATTAACTTAAAAATATTGGTAGCATTTACAACAATTTAAGATGCAAACTCTATGTAAAAAATTTCTTTCAAACTTTTCTTTTGCTCATTGTTCCAGTATTTTGCCTTTAAATAATATACTATATATACTACAGAAATAATATATTTGATACTAGCAAGAAATGATAACAATATGAGCATTGTCTAAAACGAATTATACCTATCATCGTAATGACATATGAGTACTTTCCGTTAGTAAAGGAAGAGATTAAAACAATGATAAAGATCACCTCCTAAAATTAAAACTTTCTTTTAGAATGATACATGTGAAAAAACAAAATCTATAAGATAAGAAATAATATGAAAAATAAATACGTTTAAATAAACACGGTGATATAACTTCACGTGACACTCAGGCGCAAGTGGAATAACAAATATGCCTGTTCAATGCAGGTCAAAAAAAAAAATTTAAATCGAAGATTTAATTCATACAAGAGAGTACGAGAGTTTAAAATCAAACCATCTTAAGGTGTTTCTATAATTTTGAAATGAAATAAAGTATCTGAACTGGGACAATTTGCCATCTAAGAATAATTATAAATATAAAAATACTAATATATAGAATATAAATAATAATTATAAATATAAAAATACTATATATTATAAATACAATAAATGAATATATATACAATAAATGAAAACGGTAATAATAACAGATAAAAAGAAGAAATATATAATTGTAAAGAATGTACAAACTGAGACATGAAAAAATAGGATAAGAATAAAGGACGAAAATGAACGGGACAGAAAACGCACCTTTTAGAAAAAAGTCAAGAGCCAGAATGAACCGTTTCACGACATAGATCACTCTGGCTCTGAGAGCTCTTTTTATGTGTTATTATTTCCGTTTTCATTTATTATTTATAACCTATTCTTATTAAATGTTTAAGTTTCATCGTGCACCCATTTAATTTTACATTTACTTTTTTATTTATGTTTACATCATTTAAGTGTTTGTGTCTTCTTTAGCCATGACGAAGACCTGCAACGTGGGGCGAAACGTTGGCTCAATATAAGTTTAACCACTACTTGAGTTTTTATTTGACCGCACCCGGACCACTTCCATTTATTAGAATATAAATTATATGTTATAAAAATATATTTAAAAAACAACATTTTATTATCTGAAAAATAAATTCTCTTAAATTTTCCTAATACATAATCTATTAATAGATGACCTATTATATCGGCAAATAAAAACAATCCAATATACAATTTCAGTCAGGCTCGATTTAAAAATATCTGTTTTTTTCTCGTACCCTTCATTAAAATAAATTATTTCATCATATATAATACGTGAAAAGTTGTTGATATCAGTCCAGGTAAGGTGGTATAGTCTAGCTATAGTGTAAATTACGCCATGGAATAAATGAAACGTGAAGGGACCGTTCCACTGGTTTTTTTTCTATTATATATTCTTTTTTTTATCTATAAGAATAATTTTATCAAAATTTGTCTTACTAATTACAACGAGAACAAAAATAGAGGCATATTGAAAAAACGAAATTAATTGAGGAAGCTAATCCAACAAGTGGAATTCCATAACTAAAATATTTTTTAACATGAATCATGGTGACATGAATCATTTGGAACATGTACGAGCTTGTAAAGTTATAAATACAGATTGGAGTATCTTATCTTCTACTGGATCCGACATAGTTCAAACACGACAGCTGTCAAATAGAGAACTTTTTAACGCAATAAAAGAAGGATGGATTCTTCAAGAGCGTTAAACAACTCAGCGAATTTCAGACCATTCCACGCATCACAATGAAATCCTAATTGAGATTACGAAAAAAAAAAAAAGAAAAGAAAAAACCTTGATCACAATAAACCATAAATTATTGATTTTTTAGACACCGTCTGTAATTAGAAAAAGCGACACAATACGAAATTATAATGCCCATTCAACCTCCACCTGCTTCGACGATTTATCAATTCTTATTGCCACTCTCGTCCTTTCTTTGTCTAAGAAAAATGGATAGTTTATAAGTCACTTTTATGTAAATTTAGAAGCTGCACTTCGGGTTAGTGCGTCATGAAATCATTGCCACTTTTAATTCAAATATGCAGCTGAAATTATCACTATTTGACGTAAAAATATAGGGAATTAATAATGAAAAAGGAAGGAGAGTCGTGAGAAATACATTTCGAAAAAAATAATGTTTTATATTTTGGAGATTATTCACCAGAGTAGTTAACATAATTTTTTATTTTTATTTTAAATATGTCATTTAATAATAAGCTTTTGATATTATAACATTATTATGTTTGATAATAATGTATTTTAATTACTGAATAAATCTTATTCACTAAAAGAAACCGTTTTTTTCCATCTTCCATGTTTGATTGTGTAATATTATTTTATAAGGAAACCCCATAATTTTAATACAAATAAATATAAACTTCCTAATAACTAAGGAGAGAAACATTTTATTTTTTAAAAAAACTTTTTTTTAAAAATTTGTTTTAAATATAATATAAGGCAATCCACAACGAAGGTGATGTTTGCCTATGCATATTGACTGACCTCTCGGGAAGATTTCTAATACCATCATACTTATACTAGGATATATAACCTGATTTCATGGCAATAGTTAATATTAATAAAAATATATAAATAAAATAGAATTGAGGAAGAAAAGGAAAAATATATATTTTTACTACTAGATCTTCTTATACTCATCTTAGAAGAATGTTACAATGGCAGAAAGATTAAATTATTAAATTACTATTAAAATACATAATAGTAGAATATGATTTTTTTTCCTTATTATTTTAGTTCTTAATAATTTTTATTTGTCATCTTTTTTAATTTTTTTTTTTATTTTCAATTTTTTCTTCAATTATAATCTATATATCTAAATCTAATTCTCACTTAGAATAATAAATATCAAAATTCTAAATATGTATATATAAAAATCCTATGTAGTCATACACAATTCTATTTAATTAAAAAATTTTTAAATACTGGCTACACATGCATACAAAAAAATACATTTAAATAAAGTAACAAATATATACGTTATAATTATAAAAAGTTATATAATATGAACTACAACGATTTTCCTCTCTTTCTTTTCATTTATCAAATGAATCAAGGGGTTCATTACAAGTGGAAGAAATTAAGAGAGGGTTGTCATCACTCTCAATAATTTTAAAACCCGAAAAATAGGGAAAATTGAGATCCGAAAAACAATTTCAAACTGCCAAAATTGTAGTAAGAATTATTCTAAGAGGCTATTCCTACTCAAAATTGCTTACAAAACGAAGTCCTTAGACCACCATGGAGTAGGGAAATCCGGTCAAAATTGTTCGACAAAATCCAGATCTTTCCTCCTCCCTCCATCCAAAGCCACACCTCTGAGGCCAACACTCTCCTTTATTCTCTATATGGATTTTCTTCAAACGCTTTTGACTATCACACCATCTAGATTTACGGCTGTTCATTTTTACCATCTCATTATTCCCAACGATATGAACATTTCGACCTGCATAACCATTTGTGAGAAAATTTGAACTTTTAAATTATAGATCATAAAAAATATACTGATTAAACCCTCACAGTCAACACTGAGTTAGGTAACAAGTAAGGAAGTACTTTTTAATGAAAAAAAATTACGAAAGTTAAGTTCCACGTTCAACCTTCTGCATTAAGATATACCACGGCCAACTTCGAACCTGGTCCAAAGAATTTAACAGCACTACATAACTAGAGCGTATAGAACAGAAGAAATATCATCTTACTGTAGAATAAAATAATATTTCAATTTTTATAAGATCAAACATACATCAGCATATAGCTTATTGAGCACTTCTTATCCAAGCAATTAAACTTAAGGATCACCTATAGTTGTTAAGTAAGTAGTTCAGAAAAGACAATTAAGAACTAAAGGTAATGAGTGTCGTTTTAGGAGTTCTGTAATTTCACATCGATATTTAATTTTCAATTCAACAGTTCATAAACAATGAAGAAGTCAACTTAAACAAACCCCTGGTGAGCAGACTTAATGTTTGTTATATTCACTTATTGTCAGTCATAAACTAAAAAAGTATAGATTGTACCATTTTTTTTATTAGTTTTCCCATACACGGCGAACAATCATCAACAATATGTTGATTGTTTAAAAATGTAGGAATATTGTCACATAATATTAGTATTTTATTATTGTTCTAAAGAGGGAATCCAGCCTTAACAACGGTTAAAATCACCCTCTCTCATTCACCAGTATTAATTTTAAACTAATTATTTTTTTTCTGTTTTAATAATTTTAAAGAATTTCTAAGCCATTATTACAATTATTAAAGCTTTTGTCATAATTTTTCTGAGTTATAAATTATATATGAGGAAGGGGCGGGCTCAACAGTACCCGCAATACTTGATCATAAATTTTCTACATATCTTTTAAGTGGACATGGGACAAGGGTTAACCATTACCTGTAATACCGATTACAGAAACCGACATACGGGTTTTATAATATATATTATTGGAAGATTTAAAAAAAAATAAATAAAAGAAAAAAAGTATTTGTACTTACAGCAAAATACAACACTCAATATTTCTCAAGGTCAGGGATTATAAGAATATTAAAACATAACATCGCATAAATGGCCATCAGAGATAGCATTTCTCTCCTTAATAGTCTAAACTATACTAATAAAGTGTAGATAATATTCCGTCCCTTGCGCTGTGTTAGCATACCTCACTCCGAAAAAAAGCTTTATATCACTTAAAAAATAAATAAACATTAATGCTCATTCTAGAGACATCCCAAAAGAATTCTGGAAGGCAAAGCTTAAGCGACGATATAAAGCTATGAGAACAACTGCGTTAACCCACGAAATCCCTTGGTCCACAAATACATTTTAGATTTATTAAAATAGAAACAATGCTCCTATATACCGAAATATTTGATAACAAGGGTTGAAAAGGTACCAAACACCATTAGCTTACACTGTACGAGCCGAAAAATCAATAATGAAGTCAATGGAGGGTTACATCAAAAAACGATTCATGAAGTTCCATTCCCAGTTACCGACAGTCAAAGGAGACCCAACTTGGGAAACCCAACTTCAACTCGAAGACTGAAGCCCAGGCTGCTGCAGGACATCCTGTTATAAATTCTATTATTGACATAACTTCTATTTTATTTATTTCCTCTTCGTCCTTTTTTCAAATTAACTTGTTGTTTTTTTTCCATTAGAGGGCGATTGTTTGTTTAGTCAAGTCTACAAATGCTGTCATTTCTCTCTTATCAAGAATTATTATTTTCATCGATTTATTTTGTAATTTTTTTTATAACGTTTTTTATACTTAAGGGTGTCTTTTGTACGAGACTATGCCCCTCCCTCTCCCCCCCATAATCAATTGTTTAAAAAAAAATGTAACGGTTATATCACCAGGCCGATCTGGTATTAAATAATAAAATAAAAAAAGGATTTCATGGTTTAGGCCACTTTTTCTCTAAACCACAAAATTGCTAAGACCGGGTAGTTGGTCGATTGGCCTGAACCTTTCTATCGACTAGAATATTTACAAAATTAGGTTTTCAAAGGCAGCAAACATCAATATGTGTGTTAATATCAATATGTGTATCAATATATCAATAGGTTCTCTGTATGAAAAAAAAAATTAAAGTTGGGGTTTCAATATAGTATTAAGATTTTTTAAGTTCGACAACTTTTTCTCTCCTTTACTCTCCTATGGTATAATTTCATTAATTACTAGAGATATAATAGTTACATGAACTCTGTGATCCTTACAGGTGGTTAGCAGTGAATCAGTGCCGCCTGTAGCCCGCTCAGTGACGCTGTACAATCAGTGTTCATGCTCCATGCTCAGGGTAAACAGGACAGGGGCCGTCGCTGCCGACAATTCAGAGGATGGATATGGTGAGTTCCATTTACAATATATCTATACTTCCTGAATTTTTGTATTATTTTGTATAAGTTATACTTTAGAAATCTTTTTCCGACTAACTTCTCTTTATTTGTTTCAACTGCTTCAAAAAATATATGTATATATACATATATATACAGCTCTTAAAATGATATATCTGAAATTTTCAAATGGCGTCTACCATTTATCTTAGAGAAATTCATGATTTTTAGCGAAGGTTTTTTTTACATGAAATAAAATATTAATTTAATAAATCAAAATATAGTATAATTCAGAAAATTCTAAAAATAATAGAATGTAAAATGTTTTCTACTTTTATATACACTCAAAACTGTATTATTTATGATACCTAAATTTTATTAATGATTAATGACATGTTTTACTTTAAACTCAAAATTTATTTAATTTTCAATTAAAAGTCAATATGCCCACTTTCTGAAAGTTATTATCACTTGATCATAACATGTAAATAAGTTAATTTTTTTTACGAGAAATGTAGATTTTTAACACCTATTTGAAATGAGGAATTTTTAAATGAACTGAATTAAGTTTTTGGCGTAGAAATAGATCAGTTGAAAAAAAAAAACTTTTACTTTTAAGTGAATAAATTAAACTCTTCATTTATTTTTTTTTTAATTTACATTAATATTTTATTGTTAACAGTTTCTATTTCTAAACTATGAGATGTTAAAGAAAAATAATTATTTACTATATAAATAGTATTAATAGTTAATAATAGTACTTTTAATTTTTATATTTATTTATTGCTATTTACAACTGTACATTATAATACATTCAGTAAATCTGATCTAAGTTAAATTGGAGTGTTACAGGCGTGTAGAGAAACTACCCATTGATAGCACTGTTTTAAATGTTAAAAATAATTTGTACAGTAGTTGGAAAATAAAGATAGATCTACCTAAATATTTCTTTTGGGTTTATGGGTTCAATTTAAATTTCTTTATTAAAAACTTTTTTATCTTCCGCCCGGTGATCATTTGCAATGTTCCTGTTCGGCTACAAACTCTTACAGAAACCATATTATACCAGAAACCATAAACCATACTCACTCAACCCTGAAACCTATTCAGCTGTTTATGAAAACTGGTTCTTCAGTTGAGAACTGATTATGACTTCTCCGACATAACCAAAATTGTCTATTCCAAATTTTCCAAATCGCGAATATGTCCCTGAACTTTCCGGCTTTTAAATAACTTTCACACTTCTAATCCACCTCACTCGAGGTTTTTTATTTTTACTTCTAAATTTCAATAGAGTTAGAAGCTAATTATTATGGGTCTTGCGTTGGTTGGGATGCTTTGATTTTTTATTGCGCTGTCTACACTAATCGATTCAGTCCTTAGCTTGATTATAAATTTACAACAAAGAGACTTCAACTCCAGCCTAACCCTTCAAACGGAAGACAAATGTTTAGGCTCTTTTCACATTTACATAGCGGTGAATAACTCCCTCAAGGAATATTATTAAAGAGCCTGACAGCTTTTCCTTAAATTTACCTGACACCTCCTTCGGTACCATCAATCTGACACCGTCGGAAGCCATGTCCCCATCCCCCCGGCTATCTGGGATTCGATCTGATGAGGTAACGGTGTGCCTACGGTCCCTTGATAGATTCAGACAAGTGTGAAACATTTATAAACTTGAGGCAACTAAAAAATAAAACGATGAAGGGAGGTCGGTGCGTAGGCAAACGACATCATTTGAGGTGTCTTACAAGGTGTTACATTCTCCGCCTTATGTATCGCCTCTACATTTATTATCTTGTTAATTTACTAAAGTGTGATGTTAGCCCCCGTTAAAAACTTGTTTCCTTCCCTCCTTATTACTCTTAATTACAGTTTGGACGATTTGGGAGAAAGTTACTTAGTCTCCAGTAACATATATCTGTAAATTGTAGATTAGTAATAAAAGATAACTGTTAAAACGAACAAATGATGAACCAAGATAAATAAAAATGGAATGGGATATATTACCAATTAATATTAATCCACAGAAATAACTGATAATGGAATTAAAAAAAAAATCTAATTTAAGAAAAATATTTCTAATGGTTTAGAGCCTTTATTAATATTCATAGAAAGAGTTACTAATGCAAAAAGTATTTGCTATAGCTTAGAATATATATATATACATGTGAAAAAAATGGCAAATGAAGATTCTCTTTCGCTAGATATTAACGTTTATCAGAGGAACAAGAATTCGCAGCTTAATCTTCAGCCACTATAATACTTTATCTCGTATACTTCTTCATAATAAGAAACAACCGATGCCGATAACTGTATCAGCGTGTCATAAGAGAAAATGTTTCGAGAACACGAAGCTTTCAGGACAATCTAGATCGTAAATGCGAACTATGGTTCCACTAACGACTGTAACGCTATAAACATGAGATCTTGTAAACCCGAGTCGTTCACTCAGCTATCTCCGGGAAGGCTTCCTTTCAATCAACTGTCTGATTACTTTAATATCTATCTTAGAAGTGCGATTAAAATGAATTACCAGATGAACAAGAATTTTATGCCTCATAAACAAACATAAACCACTGCATTTTAGTATGAAAAACAGAGTAAATATTTTAAACTGTTTTTAGCAACAGAACAGAAGAAGTTCCACAAATAAGTGCATAATGAAAATAATTAAATTATATAATAATAATAAAGCTATATATTGACATCACTAAGCATGTTGAAAGAACAAGTTAGATCATAATAAATTTAAATAGTATAATATCATATCAGGAAGGAATCCCTTTTAATCATATGCTCTCACTAAAAACCTTTTCTCTCTTCATCTCAAATTTTCTATTGACATAACTTAGTAAAATAAGTAATTTTTATTCTTTACCTACACAGGCTTCAATCTTAATCCATCGACCTGTTGGGGTTTCTCAGCATTATTTATTTAAAACCACATTTTCGTATATATATACA
>NW_027109908.1:1949993-1970443 GCF_000696795.3 Halyomorpha halys
TATATATCCTGTTAAAACAGTTCAGAACTTTTGTTTAACTGAAAATGTTACCTGTTGTGCATGATGCACAATCTTGGTAAAATAAATTTGTATGTATAAATACAACACTTAGTCAATGTTGTACTTTCGTATTACCTGTATTAGCAATGGAGTTACATTTTGGATTAGTTCACAACTAGCTTCATAAAATTTTAGAGTGGAATAAAATCAAGGATGTCAACGCCCTCTAAATCTTATTTATTCCCTTCAAGAGTCGGTTTATTGTGTTCGGTTTTATTGCCAACCTTTATTCGTTTCATCACTCCCCTCATAAAAATGTTTGCTTATCTGAATGATTCCTTGGAATGTCGGGAATGTTAAGATCATCTCTCGGCCTGACAGAATTGATTTTCGAGAAGACATAAAATTCCCTCTTGGTCTTGGAATTAGGTAACCTAACCTAAAACACATTCGATATGTCTTCATCATTCCTTCATTAATGCCAAGACATTGAATACGATTAAACTAAAAATTAATTGATTTTAATAAAAATAAAAATGAAATATTAATTATTCTATACAATATTTGTTTTCCTATTCCATAAAAAAAACACAAAGACAAATCTATAGCACAGAATTATTTCCTTGCAATTCAACAGAAAAAAATAACATTTATTTGTGCGCGATAACACAAAATATACTCTACGCTTTTAAGAAGGAATAAAGACTCCCCTAAAAATTTACAATGTTATAAATATTGAATAATTTTAAATATTAAAAATATGTTAGTAAAATAATATATATATAATAAATATATAATTGAAGAAAGATAGAAACAAATAAAAAGTAATATTTATGAAAATTGTAAAAGAAATAACTGACTTATGCATTGAAATAATTAAAACTGTACCATTACAACCAGAACCAGGCGTGTAGTACTGATACTACACCAACGGTTGGGCTAGGAGGTGTTTTGGTCAGAATCACGCTAAACTGCTAGATTTTTACCAAAATTAAGGGTACACTTATTTGACGAAGCTGGGTGGACCCCGGAGAGCTCCTGAATTCATAGAACTGACCACATTAAAACCACATAATTATAACATTAAAACAGAAAATAATTATTTTCCACGGCCGGATTCAAACCTGCCTAAACATATTAATTACCCTATTAAAAAAATAGCAAGCGAAAAAATAAAATAAATTAATTCCGAGTTCATAGCAAAATGTCTAGTTATAGTTAAGGTATCTACTGCGATTAAGGTCTTAACTAGTTTTGAAAATATTTTAATTTTCCTTTTTCTTGTAGACAAAATAAATGTCGAAAGTCTCCTGACTTAGCTGACTGAACTCCATGACTCAGGCATATAAAACATGTTGGGAACACAATTATGTAGAAAAACAACTATTTCCATCGGAAATAACTAAGGAGCAGAGTCTGTGGACCGAAATATATATATATATATATATCGAAATCAGGTTCATATTATAACATTCTTCTCTACTTTATTTTAATAATTAACACACTTCTTAAACTTCCTGAGGTAAAGCCGAGCTGGTAACTAAAAAAAAATCCATGAGAGCGGGATGGAATAGAATGATATGGTTGTTCTACTAAGAAGAGGAGACCGAAGCTCGTTACCCCTGACAAGACAGGTAGTGATCCTGAGGAGAAGAATGCCAGGGGCGGCACCGTCCAGTTTGAGCACTTAATTTGTCGGGGGAAAAATACCGCGTGACCGCGGCGCACGTGACTTGGATGCAGAACTAGAAGGCTTTGAGAAGACGTTTAGCCGGCAACACCTACACCTTAGCTCTTACGACATAATATCATTCATTGATTGCTTCAATATCAGCAGGCTGACAGATGGTACCTCTTTGTCCTGCCCACGTCACTACCGAGTCCCCACAATGGATAAGCCTTTCTCAATGCGAGCTGGT
Source organism: Halyomorpha halys (assembly GCF_000696795.3). Taxonomy (NCBI): domain Eukaryota; kingdom Metazoa; phylum Arthropoda; class Insecta; order Hemiptera; family Pentatomidae; genus Halyomorpha; species Halyomorpha halys. The sequence continues at coordinate 1,951,913 of NW_027109908.1, forward strand.
GACAGTAGTCGGGGGGACGCCAAGCCGTATCCAAAGCTTCATCAAATTTACACATTATAACACTATTCTCTTCTATATTAGCGCAGTGGATTCTCTAGACATTTTTTATTATTTAAATTTTTCGTTTAACACCTTCCTAACAATTAGACCATTAAAATATTACATTTGTAAAATTAGAAAAAATAAAACAACAAAAGATTAGGCTGAGCCATCTAATACCCATAATTCCTCTCCAAATGAAAATTTAAACTACAATCAAAATCTATGCTTACAGCAACAAACCATGTCCGAATTCCACATTCCAAGAAAAATGAATTCGAAAATAAACTGAATTTCCAAAACGAGGATAGAGATAAATTGGTGTGGTTGAGGAAAAAAATAAATAAAAAATAGTCACAAGCTTCTAACCACATTGTTTGGTTTTACAGATAAAAATTTAAACATTGACGTCTAAAGTTGCTACTTAGAAAATAGACACTGTTTGTCGCTCTAAGCTATTATTATGTATTATATTAAAGATATTATTTAAAATGTTTATTTTAATTTGATTTTTTTTTATTCGACTTTCTTTCCTTATAATATCTAATACATTTCAAATAAGTATTTATATTCTAAAGTTTTATTTTTTTAAATTGTTAAATTTTTATAGTAAGATGATAGTTGACTGTATGAAGTAGATTGTCCAGGTGGCGGTCAAGTATACTATTTTAATGTTAAAATAGTAAAAAAAAAAAAAAAAAAGCAATTTATTGTAAACGAACGTTTAGCCCCATTTTTATATATAAAAAATCTTTCCTTTCCTAAGGGTTAACTTAGGAAGTAGGGACCCTCTTTTCTATAACTGACTTCCCCCTTTCTTCTCAGTTGTTCTCAGAGTTCCAATCTGATGGGTGGATTATTGTTTATTTTTATCAGTTTTCTTAATATCCCCCTTTTACATATTACTATACCTCACCTATTCCATATTACCATATTCATTTATCTGTTGTACCTTATACATCTAACTCTTTACCATATTTATAGCTAATTTTAATGAGTAGTAGATCTATATTTAGAACTTTTATCACTCCTGGTTATATTTATTAGGAACTTGTCTGTTAGTCTACTTACATGTATACTTCCTTATATTGTTATTGTTAATTCTTTTTTATACCCTTTATAAACATGACAATTGTCTTGAAATGTTTTTAATTTTAATATTTTGTTAATTTTAAAATGTTTGTATCTTTTTTTTTTCATTTCACCCAACAAAACGTTGGTTCAGAATAAATAGTTTTCTTTTACTATTTTGATACCTTTATTTATCACCATCCGGACTATCTTCCTACAATGTTAAATTTTTAATTTTTTGATATATCCTTCCATATGTTATAAAATAAAAGTAAAAAAATAAAATAAATTAAATTTTTACACGTTATAGAACATTGTGAAATCGACATCGGTTCTTCTTTCCAAAAAAAAGTTTTTCATAGTAAACTAAAGTCATGGAAGGGCGGTAAATTATCTTTGAAATGCAGACTTGTTATTCGTTATTCCATAATTGTCAACACATCGATTCCTAAATCAGCTGGATAAGAAAACACTCTGGACGATGTATAGGAAACTATAACATGTGTTAGAAAGTTGGCGCCGTGCCGAGACTATGAGTACCAGATTGATGGTTCATTAGGTCCCGCCAATGCCATCTATCTATCTCTTGTCTCAGGATCATTAGAAGTTATACGCCGAGTCACTTGTCTATATATCATCGCAAACTGTGTATATTACCTTATCAGAGATTATGAGTATTGTCTAATCCGGCTCAATATTAAATTTAAGCAGGGGTATACTTGAAGTATTGTTATAAATATGCTCTTCAGATTTTATTATATGAAAACTGGAAACATGATCAATCTTCAACATCTTCATTTAAGTATAATATTCATTTTAAAAATAATTGGAAAGATTCAAGAGAAGACATTCTGTGAAGGTTAATGCCATAATAATAGATAACTGATATATAAGGAAGCCAAATTTTAACGACATAAGAGGAATGATAAAGATACATAATAACAAGAGCAGCACAACAAAAGAATAAAATCCTTTTTAACTAAATATTATTTTTTTTATTTACGATTAAAATTAATTATTGTAATTTAAATTAAAAATAATAATATAAGCTGCCACTATTAAGTGTGATTAGTATCAGAGTTCTAAGCATTAATTAATACAATAAATAAAGACCAAAACAAGAAAAAAATGAAATGATAACAATATACAATATATATATATATAAAAAATAACAACAGAATAATTTAGACATATGGTAAATATGGTAAAATTAAGTATAAGTAAAAATACAATAAACCGAATAATTATATAAACAAGTTGAGGATTGTAAAAATATAAAAATTATTAATGGCAAATAACCAAAAAGTCGGAATAATGTATAAAGACAAAGTCATATAAAATTATATTAAAAAAATATATATATAATCCTTGAATTGGAAGTACTTAAAAAAACAAATTTTACATTAAATTATTGGGATGGCCAACAAGGGAAGGAGTGGGCATTTCAATTTTTCATACAAATAATTAAATTAATAAAGCAGATAATATAATCAATAGCAAAAATAATCAGCAGATAATCAATAAAATCAACAAAAGCAGAGAGGTGTATAATAAAATGGTGATTAAAAAATAAATTTAAAGTTAAGATGACAAAAAAAGTTAAATAACAACGATAATATAAAAAAAGTTCATTAGCAGTACTAAATTATATGAACCCAAATACTAAAAAAAGAAAAATAATAATGAAAATAAGTAATAATAAGAACAGCATAACGAAAGAACTGAAATATAAACATATTTCAATGAAGAATTATATAAACAAAATGAGGATTTTGAAAAAATAATAAAGACAAATAGTCAAAAAGTTATGAAAATATATGAAGATAAAAACAAATATTAAATTAATATAATAAAGATAAGTATATAGCCCATTTTAAATGTACAAAAATGATGACTAAAAATAAATTTAAAAATAAAAAGTCTATTAATAAATAACCATATTGAGTTTTTTGATGAGTTTAAAATTGGAAAAGATATATAATATCAATCAAATATAATAGAAATTTTTATCTTTAAGTAATGATGCATAAAATATTTTTTCTTTAGATTAATCTTTTTTTGCCCTCCAGAGCATTCCTGAAAAACTAAAACGAAGGAAAATCGAAAACAGACATCCGTCATCCAGACGTAATGAAGAGATATTCCATCCGTACACGCACCAAAGCGATATGGACGAACCATCTATTCGAAATATACGAAAAAAGGCTTTTTTTAAACAATAATTTTGAAAATTTTAAAAATAACTATAAATAATAGATAACAATACTTTAATTGTGACCAGTAACACTTACATATTCAAATAAGTTATAATATTTGTAATAAATACTTTATGTAATTGATACAGTTATTTTATTTCTAAAATATATTTTAAAACAAAATTAAACTTGATCTAATAAAATCATAAAGTCCAGAGATTAACTGAAGTAAATAATTGACTACGGACAAAAGCCCCTTCGAGATAATAGAAACCTACCCGCATTACATACAACCTTGCTCCTAGATTTCATCCATGATCTCTTTATTCAATTGATAATCTGAAATTAAGGTTCTATTTCAATCGAACTGAATAAACAAATTAATTTTTTTTTTAAATAAAATAAATTTTAAATATACATTAAATTAATTTATATATTTTTAGACAGATTTTAATTCAAATTAGAAATTTGAAATAGTTTAAGAGAACATTGAGTTATGTCCTTAATGCGCGAAATCTAAAATCATCATTATTTCATTAATCCATTACATTTAAAGAATTATTTATATTTTAAGACAGAATTACACCAATAAACAATTCCGAATAAAATATCAATATCAATCTAACATGCACTAAAAACCCAGGTAGCAAAAAACCTGTTAATTTTAAGTTATTTCAAAAAAGAATATTAAAAAAATTAAGAAAAACCAAACAGGAAAGTAACCACTTTCTAAATAACTTCTGAAACATAATATATAAAATAATAATAATAATAATAATAATTAAAAAAAAAAAGTACACGTTAATTACAAAGATAAAACTTTAATTAATTGACAAATGCAAATACGTTTACAATACACTTGTAAATTTTTGATATTAACTAAACAATTAACAGACCTGGAGAGATGTGATGGCCAAGAGCTTTATGTCTCAGAGCGCATGGTATGGAGTGCTCGCTTAGAACAGTTATAATTTATTTAGTTTTCAAGGAAAGAAAATAATTTAAAAGTGTTGAAAAAAAAAAAATTATTCTTAAAAAAAAAAATGTATACCTACAATAGTCGTGAAAAAAGTTATCAATATAATATATACAGTGTAGGAGATGACTATGAGAACAATAAAATGTGGAAACGTCATGAAATAAGTTATATATGACATGACAAATAATGATATATATGATGTATCTTGAGGCCTTCAATAATAAAACAACTATATTGTAGCGACGTTTTTTGTTTTTTTTTAATACTAATTATTAACCAATAATGTGGATAATTACCCATAATTTTCACTAATGTTACCGCACTTTAAACACATATTTTAAATGAGAATCTGTGAGTACTGACACAAAATAACTCCATAGTGTCTAGCTTCCCTTGTTAACCTGTTTATCCGGTCAGGTATAAAAAATAGGAGTGAAAGGTTAGTGATATTTAGGTGCATTTTAAAATCACAAAATTGGTACACAACAAAAAAATAATAATCACCCACATAATTTAAATGGTTGTATAAAGTCGTTCTAATGGTTAAGATACACGATCATCACTTGTTCGAAGCGTAAACGTCTAATGACTTCTGGAATCAGACAGGACTTTTATCATATCTTGTGAATTTGGTTTTTGGCCGAGTTCATCTGAGGAAGATAAGACTTGGAACCTTCGGAACCAACTTCCTATTTCGTTTCATTTAATTCCGACGCGGCCAATTAATGAACCAAGCCATTCAGACGAAAGTTCTCCCAGCGGCTTGAGGACACACGTGCGCCCAGAAGTTGAAGAGCATACGAGAGGAGGGCATTGGAAAGTGGTGTACATAAATCGAACACTGAAGCGTACTTCTTTTTTCGGCTTAATTAAAAGTCCGACCTAAGTAGGTTAGAGTCACATATGGCGCCTCGGGATTCTCTAGATTCCTCCCTCAGCTAACGGATTAGTAAATTACTTAGGTTTATTGATACCTTTTAATGAGAGGAGGTCCGGACACCCACGCGGCTCGATACCATCGCAGGGGCTCCACGCCATATGGTCGAGCCTCCAGGAATTTCTTATAATCTCATATCTAGAATTATTTTTCAAAGCTCAAATATCAAGTATACAAGAGGCGAATATTGTTTCCTAATTTTTTTTCTCCTTATTTATTTTTATTATTTTTTTTTTAAAGTGAAAAATTCGTGAGACGTGTCGTAAAAAAAAAGAAGAAAGAGAGAGAACGTTTCTTGCGTCGTTTGCTTCGGGCGGCGACCTTTTTATTTAATTGAACATTACTCGACTTTCGTAACAATTATCGAAACCGAAAATGAACTCCATTTTCTTCCATCACGTACAATTTTGCTTATACACTTCAGTATCACGTATAATAAAAATTAAGATTTTCGTGTAATAAAAGAAAACAATCACATTTCAAACAAAGCTTGTATGTTTATTCAAGAAATTATAATTCAAATATTAAAAACTTATGAAATTGAAAAAGTTTAGATCTGCTTGAAGTACTAAACGCAAATATGTTCAGTCCCGCTTCACTCTGGGTACCTACTTGGAACTAGGTTATCACTTGATTTCAGACAGTATTTACTTTTGTATTAAGATCTTATCGGCGTGCTTAGAAAAAAAAAACTCTTCTCACTACTTCAGTACCAGTTATAAAAAATAATTAAAAACAAATTCGAGAATCTCTTCAATGTTTTATAATTTTTTTTTTTGTAATATAGGCATGAGTTTCCAAAAGTTCTACAATCTATTTCGTTAATTTTCAGAATTACACTAATTTTTTTTTTCATTTGTTTAAAATTACTATTTATATTTTTTATTTTAATATTTCCCTTCTTTTAAACATACATTTGTATATAAAAGTTAAACAAATTTTTTATTTGTATTGGTTTCAAATAACTGTAGTCAATGTAAAGAATTATTATATTTATATAAATCTAATGTATTTTACTTCATTATTTTTAATTTTTGCGACGGTTTAAATGAACTCCTTTACAACTATTTTCATTGATAAAAGAGATAGATTGAAATGTTTCATATTAACATCTCTTTTATGTTATTATCTCTATAATTTTTTTTAAAATTATTTATTTAATGTAATTTACAACTGTACAAAATAATACAATAGGTAAATATGTAGTATGTTTCATATACACTTGAAAATCTTGGGAAGGAACCACCCATTGGTACTTCAAACATTAATTTGAATTAGAAGGTCCCATGGCCATCTTCTTCTCTATAAAAATTAATTTTATTTTCTGACTTTATCATAAATAAGCTTAACTTATTTAGTATGCAGCTCTTTTATATAGTTATATTAAATGACATTTGTCGTGAGATTAATGCTTAAAGATATTTAAATCATTTGCGGAAATAATACAAAATGAAAAAACAAAATTGCTATTTCTGGATATCAAAGTTTATCATTAGCTGACAGATATACATTTCGAGGAAAAAAACATACTCCGAAACGTATTTATATCAGTTGATTTTCCAAGAATATCGGTAAGTGGAACTGTGAACAATTTTAATTTTAATAAAAACTAACCAAACAGGAAAATGTCCTTACAAATTTAATTTTAATATCTTTTATCTATAGGAAAGAACTCCGAGAAATAGGTCGTGTATTTCAAACACTGCAGACCATTTTAAATTGTTTTAATTTTTTTAACTTCAGTTATTCACTTATTTTACTATTATTTATCAACCTATGTTTATTATAAATGCATATATTATTTTATCATTACTATTTCATTTTTAATATATATTTTTTTAAATTTATTTATTAATTTTATGCACAAATAGTATGACTTAATACTCATTGCTCTTGAATGGGCTCATTGTTTTATTTCAATAAAATGTTTAATATATATGGATATATATTAAAAAAGGCTCTTCCACCAAAGTATTAGTTTTCCATAGAAGATTAATGAAGCTATCTACGAAGTAAATAGAATATAAGTTAGACATTCAAAATGTTCTATTGCATGTAAAATACAATCTATTTCGTCACTAGAGTTATTTTGACTGTCCTTTCTAGATCAGAAAGAATTGAAATTGCACAAATGATGAAACAACAGAGCAGACCAATCACTTCAGCAGCTGAGGTATGTTCGGTCTTTGAACCCATCGAGATGGATACTTCGAAGTACAATTTCATTTCAAGATAAGCTATCACCGGCATTTAAAAACTGCAATTTAAAAAACTTGATGTAACTTTTCAATGACGAATAGCAATAAAAAAGATAGTAGCAAAAGTTTCTAAAGGTCCCATAAGACTACTCGCCCGATATCTAGGATAGGACCGTGGGACAAGATGCCTTTGGTTTTATTTGTTTTTTTCTCTTTTTTTTTTATGCTGGTTAAGTAACCCAAGCTGCCGTGGTCTGTTTGCTCTATTGTCTCAAGAGGTTGTGTTAATGGAACCCTCAGTCAAACATCTATTCGGACCAATCCTTTATCTCCGCTTACAACTTTCTATCCTCAGTCCCCTAATATCACGTCTGGGTCTTTGTTCTCCAGGAGTCCGCTATTCCCTTCCATTACTAACCGATTCTAGGTCCCTTGTCAGGGAAATATGAACTGTTTGCGTTTGTACCAGGAAATATAAGGCAGAGCACCACTAATGTATATTTGCTGCACAATATTTTGGGAAATTATAAATATAAATATTATTCTCTTAATATTACATCGGAATAATTATAACAATAATAACCTCCGAATTGACGCAAGACAATTTTCGTCAGTTTTCTTTTTGATAAAACTCGTTGACCGTGATTTGAATTTAAAGAAATCCTCTCTTCTTTATAACTAGGAAGTTCAAGTATAGAACTTAATAAAGAATTGATTTTACTCAGTTTTCCGCTCCCCAAAAGATAATTTCTGGATCCGTCCGTGTTATTAAATTGATTAAACAGGCAAACATTCCCTCCTAAAGTGTCTCAAATCCCAATAAATGAATAACGAGTCTGGCGCAGTCTGGTCAGAAAATTATAAGAACAAATAATAGTGCACCTCACATAAACAGTCTAACCAAATAGAGATAATACGTCTGTTATAGACGACTCAACAAATAGAGAAATAAAAGATGAGAAAAATTTAAAGAAAATGCAAGTAAAATTAATGCAGTAGATGAAGGTTAATATAATCCTCCTCTTTAATTTACTTCAGAATGGCCGAGTGCACATTGAAACAGAGATAGCACAGGTACTTTGCTGCTACTTGCAGTATAGGTCATGAAATTATTTTATTAAACATGCAGTAGAAGAGAACAGCGAACATTGAGACATGCACACTGCCACTGCATTGCACCTGGCTCTATGTTGCTCAAAAGGGATAAACAAAACTCAACAGGTGAGGGTTTAGCCTTAAATTCGCTTAAATACGACTCAGTTTATGATGAATGAACAGTTCAGGGGTGGGCTAATCCTTAAGTTATTAACATACCATTTTCACTTTTTAAAGACGGGTTTTATTGTTTAAATAAATTGATTTCCTAATTCCTCTCGAATCCAATCCTTATAGTCCAAAATCCTTCGTAAAATCCTTAATGCTCCCTACTTTGTCACAAATCAAATCATCCATCAGGACCTCAATATCCCCTATGTTGCCGATTAGGCCAGAACCAGATACCAATCCTTCCATAATAAACTTCCCAACAACCCAAACCAACTCGTTTCTAACCTGGCTTCTCCTTCACTACCTAATCATCCTCCTAGACGTCTGAAAAGAATATGGCCTTGAGATCTTCTCCTTTAGAAATGTTTTTGGAGTTCTATGAATGAGTAGATTCTCCACATGTTTTTATCATGTCATAATATCACTTACAGCAAATTTACTTGATGTGTATATATGTATACAGTTGTAAATATCAATAAATAAATTATTTAAAAAAAATTGTATCTATTTAAGTCTCAAAAACTCTATATTAATATTTTAAATTATAAAGAGTTATATAAATAACGATAAATTCATACCTCATGTCCAACTATTAAAATCTTTTGCTGGCTATTCTGTCCAACTCTAATAATTTTAGTAATCTTTAATAAACTTCTAATTACAAAATAATCTTACACTATTATCACTCACTTATCAACAATGTTATTTAACGTTTAAACTAACATTTTCTAATTTTATCAATATATGAATAGCAAGAAGAAAATAGATTAGTTACAAAATTAAAAAAATCCATTTGTTTTATTAACTATTAAAATCGAATTTGGCTATATGTTTCCAATACAAGTTACGAAAACATCTCCCCCTTAACTGGTTCAAAGGTGACATGCCTTCCTGGTGGGCGTACTCGCCTGTTGGTAGTTGTTATGTTGACTGACCAACTTAAGGCTGCTCACAAATGTTGATTTTACTTTTTAGTACCCCGGGCAGGCTTTCACTCCGTCGCCGAAACGTCTCAACACGTCCGATGGATGGGAAAGCAAAATCTATTCAGGGAAAGATTGTTTTTCGAAGCACCTTCTAGCAGAACACCTAGAAAGCACACAATTTTCTGCACGTCATCAAAACAAGAACGGTTTAGGACCAGGAAATTCTGTACGCAAAGTCATGGATCCTTTTAAAATTTGTGAATTTCTAGTCATTGAATATGCTTGTTCGGTTTTGGAGAGAGAGGGGAACAAAATAATATTTTTTATGTTTGCCTTTTCATTTATCCAATCTGATCATGAAGTACAGGTTATTAATTACATTATAATAATAAATTAAATACATTATAAATTAAACTTCTAAATAGATACCTTCCCATTCAATACAAAATACATACTAAAACAAATTCACAAGATTTTGCTCAGATTTTTTTTTTTAATTTAGTACTCTCCCTAATTAAAATTAAAATTTAATATTTAATAAAAATTAAAATTTAATATTTTAAAAAAATTAAAATTTTAATAGTTTTACATTTAAAAAAAAATCATTCCAAAACAAAATTTGGAATTGTAACTTACACCACTTTTGCCTTCTTTGTTACAGAAAAGCTGATCATTCAGTCCAGGGACTACTCTGGAAAATTACTTATATATGGAGAAAAATCCAGAAGATACCTGTGCTTCAACCCACGCTGGAAATTAGTTGGATCTGTAAGTTCTTTACATTTTATGTATTTTTTAAATATATTAAATTGAAATAATAAGAAACTTAGAACTGAAAATTTTGTTTATTTTAATTTGTTTGAAATTTCTTGTATTGTTTTTGGAACTGTTAAATTTGTCTTTTTTTGTCTTTAACTTGATATATATTCTATTATTTATAACAGGAAAAAACCTAATTTATAATTTTTGGCAAAAAAAACTATTATTCGAAAATAATTTGGAACATGAATTATCGCAAGGTAATAGTGTCATCTCATTCTTAATTGTCAAGTTCGTTTACTATCAAACATTACACTTCACTCCATAGCAAAAGTATACAATTAAAATTATTAATGTACCTCTATTACATAATTGATAAAAATAACCTAATTTTAAGAACAAGCAATGAAATGGCCCTACTTAAAGGTAACATATATCGAGGAAGCAGGTCAAGGAAGACATCCTCAAGCATTGGTCATTGCCGATATAATTTCATAATGTTGGCACAACCTCTGTGATTTTCCACTGTTCTACAAAAAAGGGGGACGGACTGTCAAATATTGTTAAATTTTTTTCATAAAAATGTCACCCAAACTGCCCAATAAAGCGTTGACATTTAACTTCACACTCGTAGGATCCTTATCAAGCTTCTCTCGCAACCTTAAAATCTCATTGAACGCTGTGATGCATTTAGCTTGGTATTCACTACTACTCTCATTATAACTAGCGAAATAATAATATTCTGACGTATTATAAACGAGGAAGCCATTTTTTTTAGGTACATTAATCATTTCAACTGTATACTTTGAGAGAAGTGTAATGTTTGATAGTAAACGAACTTGACAATTAACAATGAGATGATACTATTACCTTGCGATAATTAATGTTCCAAATTATTTTCGAATTATAGTTTTTTTTTTAGTCAAAAATGTAAAATTAGGTTTTTTCCTGTTATGAATAATAGACATTTTATTGGCGAATCTAATCAGACTTGAAATAAATTTTTCAAAACTGCATACGTTAGAGAATATTATAAAATGCACTTTAAAATTGTTGAAAATGATATTTAAAAAAAAATATTGTTATAAAACTTTAACGAAATAATTTTTTTTTTTTAAATATTTATTTATTGCTGTTTACAACTGCACATTATAATACATTTATTAAATCTGATCTAAGTTAAATTGGAGTGTTACAGGCGTGTAGAGAAACTACCCATTGGTAGCACTCTAATGACGAAATAAATAAATATTTTCTTAATTTTTTTTTTGTAATTGAATACATTACAACAAAAACTTATCCTAATATTGATAAATACCATTTACTCTCTAAATAATCGAAACAATCTAATTAAATTATCACAAAATAATCAAGTAATCCCTTCAATAAATATTTTCAAATATAAATTTTATGTTCGAAACAGTATTTCAAATAAGGAACAACCGCGGCGTTTATTACATTATCTGGTCATTGTCAAGATATATGACCCTATTACAGACAGTTAGATAAATATTCTGCAATAACATAAACATATTGTTGGTACTAATTATACGATAAATGTTGAACGATAGGACGAACATTTTCATAATTAAGATAACTGATTACCGCAATAAATTCCGTGGCATGCAACATCCTCTGCTGACCTTGCTCATACATATAAAAACCTTTCATTGCAATTATATGGCCAATTAAATTTATCGCACAGTTAAATTGACGATGTGCATTCCTTAAATGCCGATCTAGAATGAACAAGCGACAAACATTTTATTGGCAAACCTAATCAGACTTGAAATAAATTTTTCAAAAACTGCATACGTTAGAGAATATTATAAAATTCACATAAAAATAGGTTAAATGGTAATAAAAAAAAATTAGTGTTCCAAAACTTTAAAGAAATAAATAAACAACTTTATATTTTAAATTAATAAATATTTTCTTATATTTTAATTTTTTTTTTTTTTTTTGTAATTGAATACATTACAACAAAAACTTTTCCTAATATTGATTATGGCTGTTCAATGTTGTTGAATTTCTCATTTACATATTTAACATACATAATGTTCACTATAATAAACCAAAAAAAATTGGTTTTTGGTATTTTTAACTGTCCCAATTTGTCTATACTGTTCATAAAGCTAAAGAGCGGATTTTACATAATTCTTTCTGGTTTCTTCTTGATCCAAGCATTAATTATTTAAAAAATAAAACCTCAAGTGACTCAAATATTACTAAATAGCTAACCAGTCTGTTAGTACTAACTTGTAGCAACATTTTGACAATCCAGAATCAGGACCGAAAAAGATAAGCATAGACAGTACTTCTTTTCTTACTTCCCGGCTTTGGACTTCTCAGCCTCGATCCTCGGGATCCCAACCACGGAGTTCCAACTCTTTCTTTTCTTTTGTCCAAGCCTGAAGATGTGGTCCGTCCATAATAGTCTGAACATGTCTCTAAAGTTCTATCCAGTTGACCTGTCTTCCACAAACCTCCATTGATCTCGGCTTTCATGATGGCCGATCAACTTCAGCTGCTTCTTGGTTGGAGTGCTATTTTCCGGAGAAATTTCAGTTCAGTTGTTGTAGCACTACTCCATTGCCTCTAATGGGACTTAGTTTTGACTTCTATAAAGAAGACAAAGTAGGTAGGCGACCTTTACATCTTATAGATCTCACGTCAGCATTCCAAAACATGCACATCAATGACTTATTTATTCAGGAACTTTAAAAAACTTATATTTTTAAATTTTCAACTTTGCAGTTTTCTAACCACTGAGTACTTCAGGACAGATTCATCTCTCAGTTCATTAAATCTATAACGTGTTAAAAAAATAAGCGTCACATTCCTCAGTTCTAAAAATAAACTGTTTGCCACGTTTTTCAGCTTATTTCTCCTCGAAAACTAAATACCTGAAAGATCGCTCGTGAAAATTTCAAAAAGCTACAAAAGTGAAAAAAGAGAGTATCCAAACCGCGGTGAAAACGTAAAAGGCCACGTGAATTGAACGTTTACCGATCAGTAGTCTGCTATATAGGGTCCATTTGAAAAAGTTGGTTATTTAAAATATTATAAAAATAAAATTCGAACTTCAGAAAATTAAATCAAAGAGTGAAATAGAGACATAAATATTATTAACAAATAAAAAACATTATTATAACATATTAGAAAAGCAATAGAGAAAGATTAACCATAAAGTAACTGCAACTAAAAATATTTCAAATAAAGTTTCCATAAAAAATGCTGGGAATATTTGTACTTCCAGACCTTTATTTAATCACCAGCACAAGGACTAATTAAATTATTGTTAATAATACATGATCCTAGAAAATAAGTTAGTACTAAACCTCGTGTAAAAAGTAAATGACGTTACGTAACCGAAGCATTTCACAGTCACAAACCTCTTGCATGCAATGATAAGTTTATCGCTGTACCAGTCACTGGGTGGGTATCCCATAGAAAGATAATGCCAGTTTTCTAGTTTTTACATTATACAATGATTAAATGATTGTTTTGAAGTATGCACTAGGCAAACATTATTCTTGTAGTGCTTAAGCGTACTGAAATGGGCTTGAAAAGTTGAGGGGATAAGTAACGATAGTTTAGTCGTAGGAAGTTGATCAAAATGTAGTTGAGAGCATTGTGTTACATCTGTCCTGGATGTGGATTTCGATAGAGTAAATGTAATCTTAAACGAATTCATGTCATTAATTTATGCTAACGCAATGTTCCTATCTTTTTTTTTTAATAAACACCCTGCAATTTCTGGCTTCTCCGGAGGCTTGCCGATACCGGGTGTTTAAACCCTCTCTGATATCAGTATTTCCTAGCGTCCAACAGTGATTAGAACACACAATCCACAAAACCTGCAAAACTACCACATCCCTTCTATCTAACTTCCACCTGAACTGCTCACTGAACTGCTGACTTTGATAAGTCCAAGATGCCTCATTCTGGAACTCTAACCCTTCTGTCATACATCATGCCCCACCCTCAAATCCCTTCCTTTCATCAAATTTTCTTCTTCCAATTAGAATAATCATATGCTACATTTATTACCTATAAATATTACTTCCCAAACATTTGAAGTACTTTTTGTTGGGTTTATTTACTACTTTTAAGTACTTTTATTTTAATAAATTTAAATAATGCTATTGAGCTCATTAAAAGGCAATTCTAATGTTGCAATTGTTCTGTTTGCAGAAGAAGGTGCGGGGACGACAGTGCTACTTCAGGGAGGAGATGGTAGTGGGCGGCTACTACAGGTACCGCTCCACACTCGACAGGGACAAGTACCTGGGCTTCCTGAGCTCCGGGAGGCAGCTGCGGGGGAGGAAGCCGCCCAATCCCAACTGCCTCAACTGGGTCAAGATCGACTTGGGCTTCTCGATAGGAGCTCACAATGAGGAGATCTCCAAGGGGTCGTCCAAAGTCTCCTTGGAGATGTTCGCCGACCGGCGGGTGAGGCACAGCGGCAAGCATCGCCTCCACAAGGGCTGAGTCCACCCACCGATTGTATTATCTTTTATCTAGCCGTTCCCATTCCTTGTTTATAGTTAGCACTTACACGGGCGCGTATGTCCCTCCCTTCTACCAAAGAGGAACAGTGCCGAGGCACATGAGGAACCTTAGTCATAAGATCAAGCGGTAGGCAGGCGTTTGGTTCTTTCCATTTTTTATTGGAAATAATGTTTCAGTTCGAAAGGATCCTTCAAATTTTTTAAAACTTCCCATTTCGAGAACATCTCCAAAAACCGGTCTTCCTGACAAACTTCGTTATAATTTATACAAAAGTTGTTTTTTTCATTCCACGCAGTATTATTAATGATATAGGAATGAACTTACTAAAAATTTTCCATTTAACTTAACGATATCCACTAGCTGGATATTGAGAATTTTATGGACACGGAAGGATCTAAGACACACATTTACATCTGCTAGAAATATTTTCGACATAGATCTTGATAAAGGAGTAGAATCTTTTATTTTATTGTCCATTGGATTCCCAGTATGCGTCCGTGTTGATTGTTGTTTATATTTTTTTTTGTATTTTTTAATAAAAAAAAGCTGCGTTTTTGGTAAGTGAAACCATTTATTTAAAAATATAAATATATTGTCTACTAGTCCCTGCGTGTTTTGTACGGTTAGATGTGTCATAACGCCATAAGGCCCCAGCACTAGAGAACCCTTTGTGAACTCTTAGTATGTAAAAGAGAAAGTATTAGATATTTGTACACATTCCAAAATAAAGGGTGCTTCGAAGGCTGAGCCGTTTCGCTTTAGTTTAGGCCGCTGCTTCACGGATACACTTTTTTTTAATGGCTGTCATAGACAATAAAAGTTCAGATTGGATGTATCGTTCAACTGTTTATTTGGGCTAAATATTAATAATAAAAAAAAACTCTTGTAACACAATTTATAATAGCTAATGCAATTGAATAATGAAATCGGCTTAAAAATACGTGAAATATCGCCTATCCGTGCATTGTGTATATATATGTGTATTTTTTTTAATATTATATTTGATTTCAATTAGAAGTCTTTTAATTATTTATTTAAATGCTAAATGATAAAATAAAAAGTATTTATAAAATGAATAAAAAATATATAAATGTTGCCTTTAAATATTTTATGTACAATTTTTGTATAATAGGAATAGATTTAGCCTGTGTATTAAAGATATTATCCATTCCTTGTCATCTGGACATAATTTATTTATTAAATGGTTCTCAAAACGGATTGTGCGTTCCTTGCTCCAGTATTGCTAAGTGTTGTGAGTCGCTTACAGCTACTACCTACTCTTAATGTTACAATGATATAGCAAAAGCAGAATTTGTCAATAGAAATTATCAATAGCTAAACCAAGTACCCCTTAAACATTGCTTAGCGAGAGTCAATCCTATAAAAATGTTTGAGGACACTTACTGCTTCTGTATGTAAATTATGAAAGAAATGTAATTGCTTATATAATAAAAAAAATTAAAAAAAAAAAAAAGTACCCACTCTAAACCCCATATAACAGATGATTACCAAAAAATAGACTGATCTGCATTAAATGTTAAGTATGTATTGTATAGTTGTGTATGCAAAACCCTTATCTGTATGCATTGTATAGATGATATATAGATTAAAATGCGCTAGCTCTCAGTTTTGTATAAATCTATTTATAATGCAAACATTATTCTGGCTGTACTGCCATAATTATTAACAAATCTTATATTATAAGTTTCTATTATTATTGTATTAATACATAATAATTTTTGTACAGTAATTTTTAATACCCTTTTTTAAGTTCTTTGTTAGCTGCTCTTGAGGAGTGTCGATGTATTTTGTTCTGTATAATTCTAACAGTATTATAAAAATAAACTAATAATATCGTTTACCTGAAACTGCATTTATCCATTTATAAACCTCAACCTTATTCCTATAAATATTTTATTTTCACATATATGAAATAATTATTACAAACTTCCAAGGGATGAGAAAAATAAATATTGGTCAAATTATTTTAAAATATAGAATAGCTAATTATTTTGGTACCATTCCTGGATTTTTACCCATTAAAAACTTTTAGCGATTAAAATATAAGCTAGAAAAAAAAGAAGTAGGTTTAGAAGAACTACTTTTCTATTCTATAATTTTCTTTTCTAAAATCGCTATTTTTCATAATATTGAAATTCTATAACTAAACTGTACTTATTTTATTTTTTAAAACATTAACGATTTCTGTTGCATTAATAGGTGCTAAAAATCAACAATTTCAATAGGGTCTTCATCTGAAAATCATAATCAGGGTCACTATCAGAAGATTTCAGATTTCACTACCTAAAAACTCAATAATTTTTTTTTTTTATAATATATTTATTGTTATTAACAACTGTATAAAAATATATACAACAAGTAAATTTTCTGTTAGTGATAAACTAACATGATACAAACTCCATTGATAGAACTCCAATACCATTTCCAGAGGAGAAGATCTCGAGGCCATCTTCTTTTCAGAAGCCTAGGAGGATTATTAGGTAATGAAGGAGAAGCCAGGTTAGAAACAAGTGGGTTTGGGTGGTTCAGAGGTTTGTCATGGAAGGATTGGTATCTGGTCCTGGCCATATCGGCAAAGTATGTAACGTCGTGGATTCGACTTGATTCGTGACAAAGTAATGAGCATTAAGAATTTTAAGGAGGATTTTGGATTGTAAGGATTAAATTCGGGAAGAATTCGATAGTTTAGTGGAGCCCCAAAGCTCAACTCCGTATGCCCAGATAGGCCTTTTATAGTTATTTAGATCAGTCTTTTGTAATTGATTGGTAATTTAGACCCTTTGTCTAGTAAATGTAATAGTCGGAATCTAGGAGCAGTTCCCTGTCTTGTATGAGGATTCCGTGTCAATTGTTTGTTCAAATGTAGTCTAACTAACGGATCTGTTCGAAAGGAATAATTGGGGTATTATTAAATAATAGTGGGGCAGGAGTTGATGGGTTAAAGGCGAATGATAAATGTGATTTGATGGGATTTATTGGAATTAATTTTAATCCTCCTGTTTTGGTCCTATTCTTCGAGGATGGTGCTGTGGGATTGGAGGGTTTGGGGTAAACTGGAAAGATCATTATTCACTAACTGTATGTTGATGTGAGGATATTGTTAAGATGGATTGAGAAGTCAAACTGTAAAAGGATAGGACCAAGGATACTACCTTGAGCTACACCATAGACTGAGGAAAGGAGAAGAATAAACGCTGTTATGATATAGTTGAAATAATCTGTCGGAGAGATGAGAACGTATAATGAGGGGGTGAAGGAAAAACGTATGGACGTACAGTTTTTATTTTATTACTTTTTACTGACTACAATAAATAATGAGACATATTTTTTTATGGAATCCTTATATAATAAATGACTGAATCAGTTAATGAATTGAAACAAACAATCAATTGTAGATCGATTTTTCAATCGATTTTCGAAAACCAATTTATAAAATTCCTTATTCTAAGGGATCGGACAGGGTGAGAAAAAATTATTTTTTTTTTACTACTTATAAATCCATTACGGAGGGGTGGGGAGAGAAAGGGGGATAGCCTCCGTCGTATTATTTTATTTATTTATTTTTCATACAGATAGTTTGATTATGTTCATCTTGTTTATTCTTTTGTTTCTATATATTTTCAGA
>NW_027109908.1:1970493-1975327 GCF_000696795.3 Halyomorpha halys
TTCATACAGATAGTTTGATTATGTTCATCTTGTTTATTCTTTTGTTTGTATATATTTTCAGAGAGTTTTTTTTTTTTTACTCATTTATTTTTTTATTTTTATTTTAGTATGTATGAGATCATTCATCACTATTACCTATTGCCCACAACTGTGTGGCAGATTGTAATATCTATCAATAAATAAATCTATCAATAAAAAATAAAAAACTATACTTTGCAGACTCATAAATTTTGGCTTATAACTTATAAAATAAATTTTGGTAATAACTATACAGTTTTCGTCGAATTAAACAAAAATTAGGGTGAAATGACTGACATTTTCCCACTTATACTACAGCTATAAGTTATATTACTCGTAATCCTAAATCGTATCCTGACAGTTAAAAAATTTACAAAATAACTGTATTTTAACCACTTGATAAAAAAACGCTAAGAAACAAAAGGTAAGAAAAATTACCAGATAAATCTCAATACAAAGAATGGACCGAGATTTTAAACATAAAAATAAAGAAACAATTTTGGTGAGCTTATAATGGAAGGAAATATTTTGAGCTCTAAATACTAATTCGATATCACATTTTATAATAAAAAGGCCGAAAGATGAACCACTATCATTGTTACTGAATGAAGATAAAAAAGGACAGGAGTTGAAGATATGACTTAACTTACATACAATAAACGTATTTATTGTGTACAAATCACAGTGGTTTAAATTAATCTTGATTTTTAATTTTCAAAAATAAATGTTTTCACTACTGTAATGGATTTTTAAGTCTAACCCAATGTGGGCAAACCAATTTCATATCGTTTATCTATTCACGGAACCCGGACCTCTTTGAATAATCTTGGTCCACTCTTTCCTGTCCCTTGCAAACATGAGCCATCTTCTAGTGCACGTCTATTTCAAAATTTCCTCAATCTCGTCTAACCATCTCAAGCGCGAGCTTCTGGAAGACGAGGTTCCACCTAGGCCCTGTTTCATAATAAAGTACAAAGTAAGACTATCAGTCTTGTAGATATAACTTAATTTAATTACACTAACTTCTACAATAGTAATTTGTACTTTAGAACTTTTAAACTCCTGTAATATCGCCAATAGTCATCCCTGTTATGAAAAAAATAAATATTATTGTTGTTATCACGTTGTTTCTATAATTGTATTTATTAAACAATACTATTAGCTTTCATTATGAAGCAAAGCCCAGGTCGATCTTAGAGAAGGTTTGGCGACTGATTCTCTAGGCGTATGTGCTAAATGAATTTAATGTTGTTATGAGACTAAATTGATCCCATATAATAATAATAATAATATTTTATTTATTCTGGGACGAGTCCCTTTAGAATAATACAGAGAAATCAATACATGAGGGCTGAGGAGCCTCAGAGATACTTAAACAAAAAATACAAAGAAATATAAACAGTCATTATAAAAAATAAATATAGGTTACTTTCTTACTTTTATCAGTTGAACAATAACAAAAAATGAATAAATAAAAAAAAAAAAAACAATGTAAAAATAATTAAGAATGATATAATAAGGATATAACCATATATATAATAAGGAACCAACCATAATTTTTTTTGTAGTTATTTCATATGGTTTATCTATATATATATATATATATAAATTATGATTTTCACATTTCGCAACAAAAAACCAATGTATTATCTATATCCATGATGATATAGAGAAACGTAGTGCTTGTGTTTTAGAATTAAAGTTCTTCAAATAAAATATCGATTTGGCACATAAATTACAAATTCATAAATTGGATGGTTTCCTAATGCGACAATGTAAAATTGAGTTTAATGTGTTAAAATTGAGGATTCATGTGTGGGTCCTAGTAAAATTGAGAACTTTTCTATTAAATATCAATACATCCACTTTGGAAAGTTATCGTTTCAAAATTATTATGGGATCACTCATACAGATAAGTTAAATTTTTATTGATAACATCAATTCTAATAGCTATTGAGCAGGAGAAAATTTAATTGTTGGAACAAACTGAACAAGTTTTTGGTGTACAAAATTAATTTGTAAAAAATACCTCAATTTTCACGAGTGAGAAAAAAAATCTAAATTGTTTACATTTATTTTTATTTTTTTAAACATCTAAAAATAATTTACTCTATAGGGCAATTTAAAAAAGACAATTTTTTAGATTGAAAGAATATTTAAAATCAGTGAACTATTTACGTTACGATTTAGTTCACGTTTTCTTCAGGTTTTTTTTCTTTTTTTATTTCTTCTTAAGACAGTATTTTTGGACTTAACTCAGAAAATATTAAACCAATGTTTACAATATTGGACAATTCTTTAACCTTCTCAATGTTTGTTATGAAATCATCAGAAGCACCTCAACTAGCGATGGAATATCGAAAGAGAAATATCTATATCGATACCGATATTATATCGGAACTAAAATATCGAAACATCGATATCGAAAATTTAAGGAATTAAAGTAATAATAATTATAAAATGATAATATAGCATATCATAGGAAGACTTATTTTATGTCATACCTAATCAAAACATAAAAAAAAACTCTTAATAACAGTGAAGAAAAGCAACACCATTCCAACCATAAAAAATATAAACTAAAATATAAATGTTTAAATTGTTTTCAGAAAAATATGTGAAAAATCAATATTCCAATATCCTCAATTTAAATTATGCATATTATCAAATATGCATAATTTAATTAGAAATATTAATTTTACATTGACATTCTTATTAATATCGGTATCAATGTTTAGCAAGGATAAACCGATATTATTTTATCACAATATAGATATTTTAATTTAAAAAACTAGAAAATGTAGATGACGATTTCCCATTTCTAATAAGAACTTTAACTTTTCTTTTTGTACTAACAGGTAAAAACAATCTAGGCTTAGCTGGGAGATTTTTTTTATGCGTTTGACAATCTTTGCCTACAGGAGCTTCTCTTCTAAGCTAATTAAAAGATATTCTATTCTCCTGCCCTAAGAAAATACGAAGTCATTTAGAGAGGAGAGTTTAAACAATGGGACCTTTATCGCAATCACAGGCCACGGCGCATTACATTAAAGTCGCAGAAGGCTCGTCCTCCCTTTCTTCCACCATCAGTGACTTAAAATTATAACAGCTATAGATAATTAATAATTATTTTACATTAAACTATTAATAATATTTAAGAAATTCCGATATATATATGTGTGGTATCGATACCTTTTCCTAGTATCAGCAGGGATGGATTTTGACGAAAGAGATAGCAAGAGAAAGAGAATTCAACGGATTGTTACCGTTCAAATTGGGTTTTAAAAATCAATAGCCAAGTAGATTCCCATAGAACGTATGTTGGTTCTTGTGTTTTAAAGTCCAAAAATGAACAGTTTTTCAGATTCGGAACGGTCCCCCCCCCCCACAATCCAATAATTCCATGACGTAGCCTTAGGCTATAGCTAGACTATTCCACCTTTGCTGGACTGATATCAACACCTTATAATGCCGCAAGGCAATCGAAGGGAGAAGACTCAGTAAAGTATATATAATACATTTCATGTTATTATATATATATGATGTACTAATTCTATTTCGATGAAGGGTAAGAAAAAATATATAGGTCTTTCAGATAGTGCACAATTAGAAACGGCCATACCTCATTCTAAGATTAGCTTACCATACCGATAATACCATACGATACCACCACAGTGCTATGGTTACCATAAAATACTTACACGACAATTGAGTGTTTTGAAACAATCGTCTTATCCTTGAAAATGGTCGTATCAAATATGTTCAGTCTATCTATCTGTTCTTTAAATTTTTAAATAGGTGCCACTAAAACCCATGAAGGGTCAGGGGTTCAGTACTGTGTAAGGGAGTACTATTACTAGACCAACGGTTGTGCAAGGAGATGATCTGGTCGGAATCACGCTCGACCGCCAAATTTTTAACTAATTAAGGGTACCCAATTTAGGCTAGGTGGACCCAGGAGGGCTCCAGAACCCAATTTTCTGCCCAGCCCAATTCGAACTCGAGTCCTTGGAGTTAGTAACACCAGGCCTTACCCCGCGGCTACCCCAACCCATCTATCTCTCCTTATATAACAATATTTTGAGCTAAAGGCTTATACAATTTCTAGATTTTATAGCACTAATTACGCAGTGATATTTCAAGAATGTTTAGAACAATTTGAGCTCAAAATATTGAACAATAATATTTAGTCTGTCCGATTTTGGATATGTACATTTTTTTTTAGCGAACGGCTTAACAGAATTCCAATTTTCATGTCTCAAATCATTCTGACCAGCGGTTCCCACCAAAAATTCGTAACACGCCTAAAACATCAGTTTATGTAGGACCTAGCTATGAGGTCTCAGCAGGTTCATTTCAGAGTTAATATAAAATTACAGATGACTGGACCTGTATAACTGAATTGATATTTTCCAGGGGGGCAACGTAATTATTTAGTTCATAAACTGTTTCTTAAAGATAGTTATTATAAAATAGGTAGCTTAACCAATTTACTTCTATATTGTGTATAGAACGTTTATATTGATAATACCTGTCAACATGAATTTTATATTTTGGTTCTAGATGCCAAATGTGTATTTCTCTTTCGTGACTAAATAAAGAAAAAGTGGTATTAATAGATAGTTTGCTTTTAAATTTTTTTTTTGAAATCTGCGCAATTTTCTCAATATTACTAAATAACTCCAAAACTAAACTGGTCTTACATAATGCCTTAAATTTTACTTTTAGAAATCAACAAAGTTTACAACAAAATGAACTTTGTACGACTATTACTTAACAACATATAAGTTACGGACTGTCAGCTGACAGGTCCATA
>NW_027109908.1:1981532-2001294 GCF_000696795.3 Halyomorpha halys
ACATTGTGCTTTCGCCAATACTTAACTTATAACTCTCCAAACATTGACCATTTCCCCCCTAAATCTTCGGGATAGTCTCTTATTTTATGAAATATAAAATAAGACACAATCATAAGGAGTGAGTTAAATTATAAATCGAGTTTCTTCAGTTAATTGAGCTCTAAGAACAACCAAAAAAGTAATTGTACTGTGATTTCTGAGTAATTGAAAAAGAGTTAAATTAAAAATAGGGTAAGTGTAATACAAAGAAGTAGAGGAAAAAAGATTAAAAAGGATTGAAGTGATAGATAGGACAGGTAAGTTATAAAATGCCATTGTGTGGAAAGACCACCATGTAAGGAGTCCAGTTATATTTTCAATAGCTCTTTTCATTCTTCATTATACGAGCCACAAATTTCAATTTCATTTCAGTTTTGTTAAGTTGCTTTTTCACTATTGTTTTCACATATTGTATCACAACTATACAATTCTTGGATAATAACATTCTCTTTTATTATTCTGATCCTTTAATAGAATTGATTGTGTTGATATTTTAGCATTCAATACGAGTAAAATAGATAGAAATGGTATATAATATTGTACAAAGCATAAAAAGAGAGATGCAGAGAATGAGGTATATGAAGGTAAAAGGATATAGGAGAGAGAAAGAAGTGATAATCCGTCTAATTGAATAAGTATTTTATATTTTGTATTTTACAATTTTCGATTATAAATCTTCACGGTTTCACTTTTGTGTATTTATATGTATATCAATTTTTCACTGGCACCTATTTCATAAAATTGCATATAAATATGTGCTACAATAGTTTACATATCCATTCGATTACCTTTATTTTTTTTTAAATTAAAATAATACATTTAAAGCGTTTAAAAAAGTTTCCCATCTCCAAAACCCAAGAGTTAATGAAACTAAGTAGTTGCTGAAACTACTTTAAGCCTTCTGAAAAGAAGATGGCCTCGGACCTTCAAACAAGGAACTTATTGGAGTACCACAAGGAAGTAGTTTCTTCACAAGTTACTTTTATACACTATCTATGAGATAGCATATTTACTAATTCTATTTAGAATATGTTTTAAATATATCTAAATAACTTGTTTTAACGTTCTAATATATTATTATAATTAAAAAATGAAATAAAGATAATGAATTATAGTAGAAAGGAATATTATGTAACCGGAAATAGCACAAACCAATATGCAATATTAATTAATAGTTGCTGGTGAAGAATTAAGTTTCGGAATAGATATGAACATTACAAAAGTGAGTCCGTGAAGTTTCGGTGATACAATTAAAATAGATCGATAAAATATTTGTTACTATCAAATATTACAATCAGTAACACTTAATGGTAAAAGAGGTATTAATCCTATTTGTATCCTTTCCAACTGAGTAAAGTAGTGATAACGCCTTTAGAAAATCCAATTGGCCGCCATTTTTCATTCATTGCGGCTTTGACGTCAATTTTTTAGATCTTCTCTCTCTATTGTGCAAAATATATCACGTCTTTCTGCTTACATACAATAAAGGTGCCTCTACACGTTTGCCAAACAATGGCAAATTCGTCTATGCGTAAGCGTGAGAATGGGTTATTCCGATTGACCAGAACAAGTTGGCCTGAATTTGGGGTCGACCCTTCGAGTGTTAGTTTTTGGGCACAAATCAAAGAGTGCTTGTCCTCCATCCACACGTTGGTTCTCAGTTCCCATTGCGTTACCAACAGATGAATATTTGTGTGTGCTATCGTGTTTTAACCAGAGAGAGGTGTAGCCTTGAGTATTTTGGAAATAAGTGCCAATATTTTCCTGGTATTTCATCTGTTTTTTTTTATAGTTTTGTGTGCTTTCCGTCAATCCTTTGTTGTTACTGCCGCTTGTGTATGTTACTCCTTCATGTACCTCCCCACCTATACTCAATTCAGTTTTGCTCTGGCCTCCTCGCAGTGGTAAGAGTGAGCATTTCTCTCACAAGCACACTTTTAGCGAGACTATTTTTTCATTTGAGCATTTTACTCATCTGGACATCTCCTGCGTTTCATATTTTAAACCATGGGCCGAGGCAAAAAGATCTTGGATCTTTTACGAAATCTGGATTCTTCAACATCTGATTGAAGAGCTGCAAATAACAATTTCTATTTCAAATTGCATACAAATGTGATGCATTCAGCGTAAAGAGTTTTGTCATCATCACGTTCCAATTATATGAACAAAATTGTTCAAATCGTATACCATGAGATAAATGCTCCGGGACCTTTGGATTTAATAATTAACTCTTGTTTAAGATTGTATATTTTTAAATTCTATCGATTCCTGGAAAATACACTGTTTCCAACCTTGTTAACTTTAGCAGTTTTTTATTTAACTTGGCACAAATATATATTTATGAAGACATAATACGTCTTGGTAATTAAATTAAGAAGCTTCTGATAAACATTCTAGCACGAAGGTGGAATTTATAGATTATGTACTACTATTTATATGAATATTTATCATGTACAACCAACATTCCTATTTTATCTATCTTTATTTTGCTCCTTTTTTATAATGAAAATAGAATTTGATAGCTGACGATATTCAAAAGAACAAAACATGCTTGTGGATAGCAATGCTTGTTGTTTCTTTTGTTTACCAAGCAGTTGTACAAGTCGAGGATTTGCGGCTATTGGGAAAGGTATATTTCCAGCATTGGAAAATTCATAAATGCTTTACTTAAAACATTCCAAACTCTAAATGACTTGTCACCCCCTTGATATTGTTTAGGTTTCGATAGTTCCCAATCACCCCTTTTCCCAATAGCACCTCTATGCTAGAAGAGTATAAAGTATTATTTAACATATTATGTAGTGACTTAGCCTGCGGTGGAAAGGCTATCAACTCGACGAGCTAAATTAGGCCTAGAGAGGTGAGAGCAATTTAGCACAAACCATAGTACGGGACAGGTACGGCACGGTGCTACCTGGGACCCTTTGAAGTGAACCGCCAGGTACCTCAGTTAGCACCTCCACTGGGATCAAACGCCGACCGCCTTCACTCCTCCTGATTTATACCGTTGGTACGTGCGTCTTCCACAATATGCATAGAGTATGACGGCTTTTAAAGAGGTACTGAGGAATTTGGTCGGAGAAGCACTTGGTGTAACCGACACCCGCAGTATCCGTTACCACCATAGAACTGATTTTAGTATTGTCAGAAAGGCCTAGCTCTTCAGGCTGTTTTTTGCCAGCACAGTTTAGAACAAAAAACTTGAATATCTCATTCGACAAAAATGTCAGCTTAAGGAATTTATTTAATTACATAAAAACAAAACATTATTTCTTACTTTTACTTAATTATATATGGAATATATAGTAATTACTTTCACTAACTAAATTCCATATCTATTTCTATGTATATAAAAGAGAGCTGTTTTTATTACTGGACCGATTTACGTGGATTTTTTCCCTAGATGTCCCATTTCGCCATGGGAAGGTTTAAAGATAATGAAATCCCCGAAATATCGAAGAAAAAATATTTTCAAGAAGATTGAGAGTTTAATATTATAAAATTAGTGGAATTTTTTTGACTGCTGAAAAATATTTTACCATTCTTTGGTTCAGTTGTTTGGTTATAGTAATAATATTGAAGCACAGTGATAGTTTTTGTTTCAAAACTATATTTACTTAAACTACTCCAAAGTATGGTGTAGATTGGTAAAGTAATGCTGAAGCTATTAATATTTTTTTTTAAAATAATAATTATGATTGTAATTTTATAGCATGTATTGGTTCAAAATATGTTACCGAAACATAATAACAAAGTATTTCAAAATGTTTAAGTTTAATTTAAAAATATAATAAACTTAAAGAAACTATTTATCTTATTCATTAAATATAATCCTCAAATTTACAGCGTGTACCGATGATACCAACCAATAGCCATTTATTTCAACCTTTCTGTCAGGAGATACTAAAAACGAATGTCATTACATATATTGGATCAATTTATGTTACCAAATCATAATAATAAAGTAGACCAATATTTTTAATTTAACTAAATATATACATTTATAACCATCAATCGTGTTTATTAAATCTATATACATTCTCAAATATAGCAATAGCGAAGCATTGCTGGGTCAACTAGTATATACATAAAAGAGAAAGGTCGAATCTTGGTCCACAATAAACTTTTGTACAACTGGACCGTATTACGTGCTGTTTTTTTTTTTTTTTTTCAAAATGTTCGCTTTCACTATGGGAAGGTTTAAATATAATGAAATCCCCAAATTCTAGAGTAGAAAAACAGTTATGAACAAAATTTTTTTTTGTTGATAGATATATTTATTGATAGATATTACAATCTGCCACACAGTTGTGGGCAATAGGTAATAGTGATGAATGATCTCATACATACTAAAATAAAAAAAAAAAAAAAAAATAAAAAAAAAAAAAAAAAAAATTATAATAATAATAAAAAACTCTCTTAAAATATATACAAACAAAAGAATAAATAAGATGAACATAATCAAACTATCTGTATGAAAAATAAATAAATAAAATAGCATAATGATAAAATAATATATACAATATTTACACAATCGACCTGAGGATCCCTGAGCCCACTCTATTCCCCACGTGTGAGGGGTAGAGCAGAACTCAAGAGAGCTCATCCCTCTCGCCGCATCACTTACGAACAAAATTAAGCGTTTTTGATTTCTAGCTCTGGAAGTATGCATTCTTTTCACGGTTATTGTGAACCAATCAATTCGTCTCTTTCCAAAGAATAAGGAAAATCATTACTATTAAACTGTATTCTGTTTACGAAAAATTATAACCACCAGCCGGAATGGTCCCTCTCCAATCTATGTAAGCCCCCAACTAGTATGTTACCAATGTGAAACATACCCTGTATGACCCTGTAACTCAACTTATACTGCCATACGGCAAACAAAGTCAGTATGTAATCTGTATATATACTATGTATTATAATATATTTGTAATTGTAATTATATATAAATAAAAAGGATTTGAAAATAAAAAATTATAAAAACCTAATGTCACCCGAGCCACATTACAAAAGTAGGTCAGAAATTTCATATACGTTTTTAGTGTCGTTTCAAAGTACTAAATACCATTTTTCAAAAAAATTAAAAATTAGAAATTTTTCACCTCGATTCATTGGGAGCATTTTATTTTTCTTCCGGTGACAATTGTCATCTGTCATTTACTGACACACTTTCGTAGGTCAGTCGTTCTGAATTGTTTCAATATAATGCTAATATTTAAGCACAGAGATGGCTATTATTTAAAAACTATTCATATTTCATGTAGCGTCGAATTTACCTAATAGGCATGATGGCACCTGTAGCAAGGTGAGTATAAGTTATTAAAAATTAATAAATATATAAAACAGAAGATGTTGATGAGTTAAGAATAGTCTTCATTTAATTTTCTATTTTAATATTTATTGGTTTAATTATAATTGATTAAGCATATAGCTTTGCAATTAGCTACTATAAAGAATATTAAGAATCTATTACATGGAAAAGAATTAAATTTAGAAACCGCCACGGAGACGCACTGATCAGGTACAGTCCTTGATAAGTCCAAACAATGCAACTTAGTACGCCCAGTAAAATTGGGTGCGGATTTTAATACCCAAGTACATTCTAGCGGAAAATAAATTAGGCCCTGTGTTTTAAGGCTATAAAATGAACCTTTTTTTAAAAATATAGTCCACGAATTATGCGGGGGTCAAACCTCATTCTAAGGTTAGCTTCATAGCGTCATGGTCGCCATGAGATAGCTGAATCTTTGCTGTAAAACTGAAGTGATATTTTCCAATGAGGCAACGTAATTAATTATTACATTAACTGCTAATTATAGATAGTCATTATAAAGTATGCAGCTCTACTAATTATGTCTGTGAATAGCCTTTCTTAATAGCATTATATAGCTTATAACGCATGAGCATGATTATCGCATATATCAGGAGTGAAATGACGAGAAGGAACCATACCTAATGCCAGAGCTCTCTCAGGTGTGAACTGGTACATATATATAGTATAAAATATAACAGTATTTATATAATAGTATTCATTTATAAAATAGGATATGAAAAGACGGTTATGGGTGCGGTCACCGAAGAACACAAATAAGAAAAACTTATTTTATTTATACCAAAGCTTCATACAGAATTTTAGGATTTCATCAAGGCGACAACCATAATGATTAAAAGTAAAAAACAAAAATAGATAAAAATGTGTAGTATAATTTAATTTAAGTGTAATAAGAAGTAAAATCTTATTATAAGTATTATGAGAATATAGCAATATAAAAGTTATGAAAGAGAGGGGAAGGGGAGAAAACCTATAAGTAAGTACATTTACAAAAGTCTAGAAAGTAAATATATGTAAAAATGAAAATTATTTAAAATTAAAATTATGAAAAAAGTGAGAAAGAAAACGTACATGTAATTAATTAAATATGTAAGTAAAGTTACAGAATTAAAAAAGTAAAATATTGTTATCCAAGCCAAAATGAGTAAGTACTACAAATGACAATAATTTAATGGACTGAACTTTACTTAATAACGATGAGAAAGAAAATATAAAGAAAGTGTGAAAAGATGTAAGAACGATGAGTAATAATAGTATATGTTGGTAAAAAGATAAGGGGTTTCCCTGGGATCCTATACAGATTTTTAAAAAACTAATCATAGTTCTAAAATAAAATACGCAGCATCTTCGCCAATAATAGTCATATCCCAATGGCTTCCTTTGTCCCTAAGAGAACCTAATTACCTTTCGAATGAACAGCAATGATGGTCCAAGAGACGAATAGATCCGAACTGGCAAAAAATATAAATTTTTTTTTTAACTACAAATATATATCCAAGTTTATCGCGACTTTTGATCGAGTCTGGGACCCGATACTGCTTTACAAACTCCGTAGATTCCTGTCTTCTACATACTTTCTCATCATCCGTTCCTTTCTCATCTATAGATTATTCCAAGTAAACCACAACGGTTCCTATTCATTACTCTATTCTCAGTCCGCTGGTGTTCCTCAAGGTAGTATCCTGAGTCCCATCCTCTAAACCGTCTATACAGTCTATGTTAATAATAACCCTTGGATTGCATTTCCAACTATCCAATCCCCAACAGCCCTCGAAGAATAGTGTCGTAATTGGAGGATTAAATTAAATCCCATCAAATCACCTTTACTCTTCGTCGTAAACTGCCCTACAGTCTCCTTTAATAATGTTGATCTTACCCCTGTCGAACAGATCCACTACCTTTGACTACATCTGGACAAACGACTAAACTGGAATCTTCACACAAGACTGAAAAGACAGGAAACTACACGTCGATTTCGACTATTACAATTCATTTCTAAACTTCCAACTCATTACATAACTGTAATAAGGCCTATCTGGACATACGGAGTTGGAATTCGGGGCTCCACTGAACCTTCGAATTCCTCGCCAATCCAATCCTTACAATCCAAATCCTTTGTAAAATCCTCAATGCTCCTCACAAATAAAATTATACATACAGACCTTAATATTCCATATGTAACCGATCTAGCCCTAAACCCACTAGTTTCTAACCTTCGTTCCTATTGCATTCCTGACAATCCTCCAAGGTGCCTAAAAGAAGATGGACATGAGACCTGCTAATGTAAAACGACATTAGAGTGCTACCAATGGGTAGTTTCTCTACACGCCTGTAACACTCCCTTTTAACTGAGATCAAATTTACTAAATGTATTATAATATTATTACAGTTGTAAATAGCAATAAATAAAAATAAAAAATTCTGCATATGAACCATCTTCAAAAATTAAAAAATTGGAACGAAAACGAATAATGCAAATTATAAATCCAGACAGCTTTATTTATTACAGTTTCTATGCTATGGAGTCTGAATACTCCTTCGATAAACGGACTACGTAGAACAAAAATTATTTAAAAATCGAACGAGTAGTTTCTAAAACTATCGCTATCAGACGAACAAACATTTCATTTTAACAGGTCTTAAATAATAGTACAGTGCATTTGTGAAATAAAATTTAATCGAACATCTTAAAAATTTTGAAAGAAAATTGCTCAAGGGACAAACTATGAAGTGGAGGAATAGGCAAAAATATTCAACAAAAGTTATATAACTGATTTCATAACATTCTCGTGAATAACCTTAGCCTTGTTGCATAAGCTCTGTCAACGAAACCGACGATGAACTTCGAAAAAATATTGAAGGATTGCGGAAAGTGAGATTATTCTGTTGATGGATGCGGTTTGATCAGGTATTCAGTAGATAAAAACTCGATATATGTGTGTATAAATAAATGGCTTAGCTAACTCGGAGGTTCGATGCCGATTCTATTGGTCACTGTATACAGACGTCGATTCACAGTCCAAACCCAAAGTCACGAGATCAGTCAACGAAATCCTCACACTTACGTTTCGGTCAACCTCTCAGAGTACATTTCACGTAATTCAGAGCTGTGCTATTTTGTGCTCACTATGAATCGGTTTTAATTTTTTTATGGACATTTATAACTGAGCTTACATAAAAATATAACCTATATATAAAAATATATCAGTTACAAACCTGCCTTCTACGCCACAACCCCTGATGAAGACCTGAAACTCAGGTCGAAACGTCGGCATAAAATAAATAAATATGGTTTTGTTTATTTATGTTATTCTTTGTTGACCGCACCCCCCGACAAACTTCTCCAAGCATAAAAATATATCTAGTAAATTTGATGCTAGATTATAATGGTATGACATAGGCTTGTTGGTAGCACTCTAATAACATTCCACACTAGAAGGTCTCGAGGCCATCTCTTTTTCAGGTGCCTCGGAGAATGGTCAGGAATGGAAGAGGAAACAAAGTTAGAAACTAGTGGGTCCATTATAAACAAGGTTTGGGTGGGTAGGAAGTTTATAATGGAAGGATTGATATCTGCTTCGGGCTAGATCGGTTACAAATGGAACATTAAAGTCTTTATGGATGATTTTATGTGTGACAAAGTAAGGAGCATAGAGGATTTTACGATTGTAAGGACTGGATATACGAGGAATTCAAAGGTCCCCAAAGCTCAACTCCATAAGTCCAGATTGGCCTTATTATAGTCATGTACACACAACATGCTTTTTTAATGGATTGGACGTTTAAACGGATATCTAGTATGTATTTTAATAGTCGGAATCAACGTGCAGTTTCCAGTCTTTTAGTCTTGTATGACGATTCCAAGTCATTCGTCCATATGTAGTCCAATGTAGTGGATACGTTCGACAGGTTTCAAAATTAACTACATTTTTAACCAAAATTTTAACTAGAGCGAAATCTCATAGAATCTTCTGAAATCTGTTTTTTATAAATAAATGTTGAAAAAATTTAAAATATTCTGAGAGCTGTCAGTATCTTCAATCTTTGTTTTTTATTTCCAACCATCATGGTACTGGATGGACTTCTGACCATCATCATATATAATAAAAATAAAATTATTTTTTGACCCATTGTTACAACATTCCTTACAAGGAAGTGCATGATGGCCCCACTGTAGCAACTGACACAGCACTTAGTTAAATTATTAAATACAGGACATATTCCTCGTTAAATAAAAAAAAAAATAACAGCAGAAGGTGATATTAATTAGTATGAATAGGTAATAATAATATCTTCAAAACATAAAAAACCTAATTATTTTTTAAAATATTTATTAATAGAAATTAGTTATGGTTAACATATAGCTTATTTGACCGACAACCCCGATGGGCTTGGAGTGGGAGGGGTGTCAGCTTGAATATAATGTCCTTTTCCACAATTTCATAATAATCTCCGAACTGCTTGAATTTCTTAACTGTACGTTAGTACATCACACCGCTATTTTATCAAATACAAACACAAAAATAGTC
This sequence comes from Halyomorpha halys, assembly GCF_000696795.3. Classification (NCBI taxonomy): domain Eukaryota; kingdom Metazoa; phylum Arthropoda; class Insecta; order Hemiptera; family Pentatomidae; genus Halyomorpha; species Halyomorpha halys. The sequence continues at coordinate 1,991,436 of NW_027109908.1, forward strand.
TCTTTAGTGTAAAACATTGGAGATTAATTACGTAAAAGATTGATTATTATTATTGGCGCGAGAGACCGTGGAGGTTGGCGCGTTTCATGACCTGGTTCGTCACACCCACGCCTATTTTTGTGAGAGCCACACATTGACTAACGGGCCTAACAAATACCCGGGGGAAGGTTGTGAGTGAGTATTGTATAATTATATGCTTGAAAAATCCCGGATAGGGCCGGGGACCCAAACTCGCAACCTTTGGGTTGGCAGACAGGTGTGTGTACCACGCTGCTAACGTCACCCCCGGTAAAAGTTTTAAAAAAAATCAACCGGAAAAGGTTGATAGTAAAAGTAAAAACCATTACAAATAATGAAAACACTTTATGAACCTAAAGGAATGAAAAGTTTCAACCTACAAAATTTTACAATGTCCTTAAAAAAATAAATAAAATTTTATCTAATAAATAAAGAAAACCGATTTTTTTTTCAAATTATTTCGAAAAAGAAAACATAACGTTTAAAAGTACAATGGCTTCTTTCCCCTTATTACTAGTTCATATTATAGCTTAACCTTGAGCATTAACCAAATGCTAAGTCTACAACTATCATATTGTCTGGAGCTAAGATCAACGTCTAGCCAAGAATTTCGTAGATACTAATGTTGATCAAAGAGTTCTGCTCTTTCATAACATACACCAGTATGAAACCAATTGGTTGTAAAGACAACAAATAGAAACATAGAAATAGTATTTTGTTTCATTTTCTCAACTTATTATTATTTTTTTTATTAATTTATTTATTGTTATTTACAACTGTATAAAAAAAATATATATACATGTAAATTTGCTGTAGGTGACATAGTGACATGATACAAACATGTGGAGAATCTACCCGTTGGTAGAACTCCAATAACATTTCTAGAGGAGAAGATCTCGAGGCCACCTTCTTTTTCTCAACTTAAAATCCAAAAGTGATGAACTTCTGCACCCATGATTCCTGACCGCTCGCTACACATTGCGCTAGAGCTACGCGCAGGCGCAGTTTGATTAATGATCCCAATCCTAGCTAAGTGATTATATAATTGAGTTACACAACCATTAGCACGACCATATATCATCTCCCGGCCCGCCACAGAATTCGGGATATGCTTCCAACTCATGGTGCCAAGGGAACCCTGGCCTGGGCCATCCACTTGTATTGTTCTTTTGAGGGTTAGTGTAGAGGCACATCTAACATAGAAATCATCTAGGATTCGAGCTTATCAATTTGTAGGTTGCTTATAAGCTAGTTCCTTGGAACGATTAACGAAATATTAACCAGAACAGATTCGACTTTTCTTCGTCTTTTGACTAATAGTCAATTGGTGGTAATCTCGTATACGGCTGTGTCGATTTTTCCGGTTCAAACCCTTTTCATAGTATTTTGCGGTTAAAAATTACGAACTTTTCCGACTCTTAAATGGAAACAAAGTTTACTTGTTGTATTTCTCATACAAAAATGTAAAAAAGGAATGATACGATGTACAATTTCTATAAAATCAAATTGTGAGCACTGAAGGGATGACAATACATTGACTTTGATAAAAGTTTGCGTACCTATTTCCATAGAAATTTGTTAGGAATACGAAAATTCATCCATATCAACAAGAGATTTCAATTTTGTCTCAAAGTTAATAATCACCCGACGATGATCCTCGGAGTGTGTCATTGCCATCTGCTTTTTCGTTTCAGAAAGGCGTGCGATTAGATTTTGATTTGGCAATATCTCAGCCAGTGATACGGAATTGATTGATAATTCATTTGAAAGGAAATTAAATTCCTTACAAAACCGACAAAAAATTATCGAAAGCAGACCATTATTAGCAAAGATACACTAGGGGTATTCATGATATTGTGTTAAATGTATAAGTATAGGATTGTGAGCAGAAATGGTACATGTGAAATGGTAAATACATAAGAGCTCCAAGCGGATTTTCTGAGCAACTTGTTTCATAACCTTTCCTTCCAAAACTTCAAGTTATTGTTTAATTGCAAGTTTTGATTAAAGTAATTTATTACAACATGCCTAAAGTGAGTGAAAAGTGAAAGTTTGGCCACTGAGTGCCTTGTTGATCTCTTAACTTCTGAGGAAGTGAATCAAGATGAGCTCATTGACAACTGTCATTACATTATTATTATTGTCGACCATTGTTTTATTAGTTATAAAAACATGAAAAACAATTCTAATAAAAAAAAAAAAATACAAGTAACCTAACACGACAAACACAATAGTGACATCATTCTCCATTTAACAAAATCTCAGCCATGTTATATGGTATGACGTTTTAACATGCTACGATAAGGAAATATGTTCTCCATTTTACAAGAGTTTTTCCATTCAACTCGCTGTAATATGTTTAACTAAAGATCTTGAATACCCATACTCTATTGAACATTTAAAAGTACTACCACATTTATAATGTTACGTTTCAATTTTTTTTTATGTATAAAAATATACCTACATCTTATGGAACATTCTGGGTCCTTATTCTAGATACTTAAAATGCCTACCAAAATCTAAATTGGAGCGATATAACCAAAGATATAGACTTATTGGCCTAAGAAACTAAAGCATAATTTGTGTCTTTGTTTCCCCCATCCGTATGAGCAAATGTGCATGGAACAGAGAAGGGAGAAAAGCACGGATTAACGTTTATTTTTCTCTTTTCTTAATACATCTGTGGCTCTCTTAACCTTGGCTGATTAGAGACGAGCTGATGGATTGCTTTGGGCTACTTATCTTACATAATCACCATTAATAATAAGTATAATGTAAATAAAAGATTAAAAAATAAAAAATAATGATATAAGGTAATTCTAATTATCAGCGGAATGTCTTCAGTGAGCAATTTATCCTTCCCAACACTAATGCACAAGTTTTATTAACTGTATATTAGCTGTTGAGTACAAAACCTAGTTTTAAGATAATTGGAACTTTAGGGGTAGTTCTTAATTGTTTTTAGTATGAAATAAATTCTTTTCCTGTTACAACAGCCCAGCTACAAGCATATAAAAATATTTAAAAACATTTGAAGTTTATGTACTCAATAATAAATTAATTACTTTTAAAAAAAATTAATTTTGATGACAACAGAACGGCTAGTATATTCTGTCCGTATATTGGATATTATATTTCTTACTGTTCATGAAAACGTGAGAGTCTTCATTAAGGGAAGGTTAACATCTTAAGGTTTTTTGAATAATATAGTAGTACGTAAAATATTTGGACAGAAGAATGTCTTAACCATAAAATTTATATGAAATGTATTAAAATTCCAAAGTAGATGGATTCAGTTAGGGTGTAAAAACCACAGTGATGAAATAAACTGTTCAACTTATTCAAACGTTTCGGCCTAACTTACATAAACTCCTGAAGAATCAACGTCATGAAGACTTATAACGCAGCCCGAAACCTCATTATAATCAATTAAAAATCTCAAAGTGAATATTTAAAGAACAAAATATATTTTAAAAAAAGAAAGGAATTTGAATTATTGTTAAGAGGTTAGTGAGAAAGAGCACTTATGGTTGAACGGATCTAAATTTTCTTTTAATATATCCAAGGCTGTCTTAGATTGTTCAGTAATTATCTGATTGATTGCTTTGGATTACTTATGTTACTTAACCACAATTATAAAAAGGAAAAATATAAAAAAAACATCATAAATTAAAAAATAATGTTTTTATTGTAATTATCAAGGGATTAAGAATTTCTATAAGCGACGTATCGCACGCTCAATATACATCAGTACAAGATTTAAAACAAAAAGGCCATGACCGAGAGTGTTAAGCTAAAACTTTCTTGATGCCAGTTCGAATCTGGTCTGGGTTGGTAGACTTGTATTTCGTGGCGGAACCTTGGAATAAAACTTGACTTCATTACTCTGGCTGGAATAAGTTGGAAACCTGTAGGGTAATCTGTCGTTTCTGCCCTATGATAAAAATTTTTTTTTACAGTAATGTCGTAATTGTTAGGAACATTAATTGAAGTACAATCTGAAAAAAGAAACCGATCGTCAAGTAGAAAAACCATGAATTTCTTGAGCACCAATATATGCCTCGTAGAAAACATCGAACGTGCAACGCGTTTGCTCCACGATATCCATATGTAACACCTCTGTGCTGGAAAATGACCATCTACGCATAAAATATTTATTTATTTAATGTAATTCACAACTTTCCAAATAATATATACAATAAGTAAATCTGTGGAATGTTTCATTTACACTTAAAAATCTTGGGAAGGAACCACACGTTGGTTGTACTTAGAAGGTCCCGTGGCCATCTTTTCAGGCGTCTTGGAGGATTATCAGGAATTGTTAAAGATGAGAGATTAAGAACTAATGAGTTAGGATGTGTAAGAAGTTTGAAATTAAAAGACGCATATCTGTTTTTGGGCCAAATCTGGAACGAATGAGATGTTAAGGTCTTTGTGGATGAGTTTATTTGTAACCTAATAAGGACCATCAAGGATTTTACGTACGATTTTGGATACGCATAAAATAGAAGCCTTTTAATACTCTCTTTGTATGAAGTGCGCATTCAACCTAAGACCAGGTGCACCTTCATTTTGGATTGGCTGGTTACATTGTAATAGAATGTATATTGTTATGAAAATAAGACATTATTGACAGAAAGAAAAGTCTATTGCATGAATTACAGGTGATATAGGGATGGCTGAAATTGAACAGTTAATGTTAGGTGTGGTAATTAATTTTGATTAGGTAATTAATTGGTCTACAGATTTAATGATGCTGATGATGATTTTGTGAATTATAAGGAAAGGTGAGCTTACTCCATCATTCGGTTTTCCTCTTCACATTCCCTCAAAGTCTCTACTCGCTCATTTTTGCACTGAATAAGGGTGAAGAAAAAGACTACTTGTAGAAAAGGAAATGGCTCTCCCATGCACCAGTTTCTTCTTTTCTCCACAGAGGGTGCTGGAGGATGTAAGCTTTTGATGTTGGCCACAAGGTGCGCTAGTAGTGCCTACATTATGGGGGCACATCTATTCAGACTTTCGGTTCCCGAAAGACTCTTAGTTGACATAGTTATAACTTATACGGTTTTGTTTGTGAATTTTTTATTGTCATTTAATTTTAAATTCTTTTTTCCCAACTTAGATACTATGCGTATTGATCCCTTTCTGCAAAATTTGATACACTTGTTAATGTAGTAGTTGGATTTAGTTTGACAAATTTAAAATGAAACTTAAACAATTCGTGTAATTGCGTCACGATGGTGTCAAATTAGCACTTATAGTATTGAACACATTAAATATCTATTGTCATATAAATCAAAAATTAAATATTTATGGAAGAACCTGCATGAAATGGTACAAACAGGACCTTCATAATCAAATTAGAACCGTAGAAACAAATAAAACGTTTAAAGCTGCTCTTTCTTATAGAGGCATAAAATCTAAACGATTTTGATGTGAGTTAGAAGAGCATAAATTCAATATCACAGTAACTGTAGTAATGCTGGATTCGGATGAAATAGTCAGCAATTTTTTTTTTCATAAATGTGGAATCATTGGCAAAAAAATTCCTATTTTTTATTACGTATTTAAGGATATCAAAAACAATTATTAACTTCATTTTACCTTTAAAAAAAATGTTTTTCTTGCTTTTATATACATTTAAAATCATTCACTGCATATAAATAAGTACGTATAAATAAGTACTTTTTATATTGCAAGAAAAATCAAATCGATTAGTAACCACTAAATAATATTTTAATAAAGAAAATCTGGATAACGATAATATAAACAAAAATCAAAAATTATATAAAATATTTATTGCTGGCTTATAGGACGTATTGGCAAGAACCCTCGGACAGTAATCAAATATTCTTCGACCAAGTATCATCTAGAAGTTTTATTGAAATACCCATTTCAATTAATTTCATTTTTTTTTATCTTCGCCCGATCCCACTGCCGAAGCCTCCCTTGGGAAGCCCAAAGATGGGGTGTAAGCATTTTAAAATTCTTTTTTCAAGTTTTAATGCTGATATTTAATTGAATATCATTTGCACTTAAATGAGTTATTTAAATACTATTTATAAGTTTATTTTAAAAAGCAGCATGGAAAAACAAATAATACGTACTACCATAAAACCACTATACTCGAGTTCGTTCTATGGCATGATTTTTATTTGAACGCGCGCAGAGGTTTAATAATATGTAAATTGTACACAATGAGGCCTATAAAAATCCAAGGAACTGTGAAATGGATATTCCAAGAAACATAATATTATAAAGGAAAAACAGGAATTCTCTCTTTGTCAAGTATTATTTTGCATAAATATTTCCATGGGCCATCAAGGTCTTCAAATCTGCATATACATGAATACAGATACAGCAGGATTCTTCTGCACAAGTTGAAATTTGATTCCTCGGGTAATGTGGAAGGTTAATTTGTCAGCCTGACAGGCAAAATTCATATGGGTATATTATTCAAGGTAGGTGAGCATGTGGAATAATCGAGAATAAAACTCAGCTGAGGAAATGCTGGACTAAAATGTGCATTTCATTGATGGGATGAAAAAAGAATATATTGAAATATTGTGGAAGACACCTTATTCGATACAAAAATAAGCTTACAGATGCTCCATTAAATGAATAATCGATACTATTTCCTTAAGACCGTTTAGGAAATCAGAAACCATATCATTCTGCATCAATAATACGTGATAAAAAATATATATAGGTAGCAAATAAATAATTAAAATTTAAATATATAATGAAAGAAATTGAATATGAATTTTTATTTCTAATATAAAGTTTATGAATACGAAAAAGACTGTTTCAGAATAAAAGACAAGCGTGAAGTAGCATTATTAAATGTGAACCGCTACAACCAATGAAGATCCAGAGGTTCAGTACTTTGTAAGGAAGTACTGTTATAAGACCAACGGTTGTGCAAGGAGGTGATTTGACTGTAATCACGCTCGACCAGCATATTTTTCCCAATTATGGGTTGGTGGACCCGAGGAGGGCTCTCTAACCCACAGGGTTGACCAACGGTTACAGTAACAGAATAGATAATTATCTGTCATGGCAGGATTTGAGAACCCTGGTCCTTAAAATAAGTAGAACAGTCCCTTAACTCTGAGTACCGAGTACCTACCGAAGTAGCATTATTACTTTTGTAATATTATATTGTATCTTCTAGTATATATTGTCTTCTAATATGTTTTATCTTATGCTATGTTTTATCTTTTAGTTGTCATCTCGTTTCTTGTTTCAGACCGGAAAAAGGCAACAAAATTTAAGTCCAACCGTTGGCACAAATAAAATAAGTTTCACTCATTTGTTTTTTATTATTACTCATTTTACTATCAGCACCCTCAATAATCTTTTTCTAGCACTATTACTAATTTAATATTTTATTAAAAAATTGTATACATAAAAAAAAAAACACGTTGTACTACTTACTCTCCCCTCCATCGACTCGGGTTCAAATCCGGCTGTAGCAGATAATTATTTATTCAATTACTGGAGCCATGAGTCAATTTTGTGGGTTCGGGAGCCCTCCAAAGTGTATACCCTTAATTGAAGAAAAAGACGGTGGTAGACAAACACCGTACTTTACAAAGTACGGTTAGAAGTATGGTGGAACTTTTGTGACCACTACTTAGACCATCTTCCTACAATTAAGTCTCCATTATATTTGCACAAAAACTATTCAGTTTATAAATAACTACAATGTTCAGTTTCTAATGAGACAACTAAGACTCAGATCTGATTCCCAACATACTAAATGATACCTCGAAACCTATAATAAGATTTGTATTATATATGTGTAATATTGTATAAAAGATTAGGTGGTAATATTTAGTGACTGTTCTCTTTTGCAATACAGATACAACATGTAGCTTGGTATGTATTTTTATTTTATTTATGTAATACCTTATCAACCTGGTGGGTCTTACGTAGTTAAAGTAAGAGATACATTTTTTTTTTTAACAATTGATTATGGATGGTAAAGTCTCATACAAAAGACACCCCTAAATATAAAACAAAAATTAAGATGAATGGACTTCTAATGAAAAAAAAAATAAAGTGAATTAAAGAAAAAGGAGAAGAGAGAAAAAAAGAAACTTAGATAAAATAAAATTTTAGAGTGACAATAACAGAACTGATAAATATAGAATTTTCAACAGGATGTCCTGCACTGGCCTGGGCTTCAGTCTTCGGGTTGTGGTTAGGTTTCCCAAGTTGTCACTGCTTTTTTAACTATAGGTAACTGGGAGTGGAACCACATGAACCTCTTTTTGATGTAATACTCTATTGCCTCTATTTGTAATTTATGAATTAACCAAGGAGCATCCACAAGCTTGGTACAATATATACAATAAAAAGTAAGCCAAATATATATATAGGTAAAAAATAATCAGAGAAATTTTCAGAGGTCAAGCAAAAAATAGAATAAAAAATAAAATAAATTCCAGCTTTAAAAACAAAAAACTGAAATAAATAAAAACAGGAACTTGGCAAAGTAATTAGCAGCAACACTTCGGGTTAATTAATTCTTCACATAATTGATATTCATGCAAATCAACTGCAACAAAACATACGATAATGAGTCAGCGCATTCCTCCACGAATATAGGCTCCACTTTTCAGTTCATGATAAGATTTTTTTCTAAAAATGAGAGAAGCTCCTACATTAGTACTTGACTTTTTAATTCTACTTTCAGTTAAGGAATTTATCGAGTTTTTTTTTTAATATATAAGCTATAAATATCTTATACTTTCTCATTCCATTACTGTATTATTTCATTTAAAACTCAAGTATGATGAGTATTTTTATGAGAATTTTCTCCTCGATCTATTTGCGGATGAGGGGCTATTGACTCTCTTCTAATTGAAAATTTCTGGAATAAAATCTAATTTCAAAGTGAGTATTTCACAGACTAAACCGTAGACTGGAGTTACTTTATGACAAACCTCCTAGCTTTAGGACAGTCAGTAGTATGACCGCAGTAGAGAAAGTAAACTCGGTCTACGGTACTATCCGATTCAATATCAAATATAAACTTTAAAATTTTGCCAAATTTGCCACCATTAAAGAAAAACGGTTATGTAAAGAGGGCCACTTAAGAGTTTAAAAAAAATTACAATTTTTTTTTTAATATTATGAATTGTGGCAAGAATATGAAAGCTGACATTTACGACTCTCGGATTTACAAATCCGAGTATTGTGGGATTCGTTGGTATCATTTTAATACCCCCTCAAGATTCAAGACCTAACGAATGACGTCACAACTTAAAATCATAACCTAGGTTAGCAAATGCTTTATCCTATCCTAAACAGAAATTCCAAACTAAAACCAGAAACAACTGTTCTTATATTTAAAACAATCCTCAGGCCACTGCTGATGTACGGCTGTGAAGTCTGGGGAGCGGCATCCTTCACGAAAAAAAAAAATACAATCTTTTCAAAACAAAGTCCTAAGAATCGCAGTTAATGCTCCTTGGTTCATAAGAAATAGCCAATTGCATCGTGAATTACAGATGGAGTCAATAGAGGATAACATCAAAAAACGGTTCATGAAGTTCCACTCCCAGTTGCCGACAGTTAAAGTAGTAGTGACCTACAGCCTGGGAAACCCAACCTCAACCCGAAGACTGAAGCCCAGACTGCTGTAGGACATTCTGTTATAAATTTTAATAAATATAAAATGAATTCATTGTCACACTATCTCTATTTTACTAATTATTATTATTCATTTTTTTCTCTCTTTTCTTCTCTCGTCCCTTTTTCAAATTAACTTGTTTCTTTTTACTATTAGAGGGCAATTGTTTCTTATTAGGGAAATTATTTTTTGTCATTA
>NW_027109908.1:2001344-2013889 GCF_000696795.3 Halyomorpha halys
CCCCCCCCATAATCAACTGTTAAAATATATATATATATATAATATAACGGTTATATGAACCTTGTAAGGCCCACCAGGCCGATCTGGTATAAAATAAAAATAAAATAATAACCTGACTCTTCTCAACTCTAATAATTGGACACTTGCTGCCCAGTGTCAGATGGACTAACTCGTTTACAAAATAATTTACATTGCTTTCACAAATTAATACATCTATTCAGCCTGGATGAAGACGATAATTGCAGATTCACAATAATCAGCGTACGCCCATCAACTTAACGATCTAAGAAGTGAAATAAGAAGACAATGGTACAGCTTGGACCTACCACGTACTCCAGTCGCACATTTAAGCAAGAAGCGACAGGATGCCAGAGATAGTGTGAAACCGTTACCATTCTGTTCTTCCCATTCATCTGGCCCTTCTGGGATTCAGATTAGTTCTCTAAAAAAAATATTTGTATAATCAACCAAAATCTCAATTTCCTCACAATTTATTTCATTATACTCTATCAACATGTAATTAAAGGCTCCCGGTCGTAATGTAAGCATCGAGCCCCTGAGGTTGCACAATGACATTAAAATAAATTTAAGCCCTTGGACACCTCAGCCAGCAGGGACAAAGAAGGACTCCTGGAGAAGATAGATTTTCTGTTTCATCCCTTTCAATGGAATGAAAAGCCATCAGATTCTGAGTAACAGGCTTTAAGCCACATTATTTTACAAACCCTCAGTGCCACTGCCTTTTAAACCCCCGAATAAGATTACATGGGAGAGTGGAGCTAAATAGGGATTAGGCTGGAGGATTAGAATGATGAGTAAGGCTCTGATGAGATATTAAAGACTCCGTGTCTGGAACAGATGGGGTATTGAAGTTTTGAAATCGGGTACAAAGCTTAAATTACGAAGATAAGTTACAAACAAATTAATACAATTACAAGAAAAAAAAATTACAGTGACACAAAAGACAAAGGCAAATTAGAAATGCAATCCAATATCCTATTTTGAAACCTATTAACAGTATCTAAAACGAAGTATTGTACTTCTACAATAAAAAACGCAAACCAATCCAAATTGCTCTCACCAATCATTCAAGGCGAACAGGACATAGATTCAAATTGGACACACCTAAAATCGTACACCGAGAGAAAAAGAATTTTAGACGAAATCGAAAAGAACTTCAAATAAAAATACAAGAATTGGGCAATTAAACAATAAAATAAATATACAATTTTCCTGCGATATAGGATAACAGCAATCTACATCTGATGACCGAAAAACTCTAAAAGTTAAAAAAAATCGTTCAACGATATTCGGGATCCATTTGGTAGACAGAAATGGATCGTATTAAAACATAGGATAAACTGTAAGGTGTGGGCGAAAAAGCAGGTGGTTGAGGGTGTATGCTGACCAAACAACTTCCTTGTATGATCCAATACTTCCTTAGCTGATACTTGGACATGGTTTTTTCTTTTTTTTTTTTTTTTTTTGGTAACAAAATATATTATGTATTAACTTCTATTCCGAACGGATCTCAGTTCACCGATGTTAAAAAAGGTTTTAATTCATTATTTTCTTACTTCGTTGCCATATTTAAATTTTTTTTTTTTTTTTTTTTTTTGTGTGAAGGAATAGTAATTACTCACATGTTTTATTATTCATTTATACCAACTTCCTAGGTTCCCACCAAACAGGCCCCTTCTGGACGAATCGTAAGTCTCATCAGGATACAGACGACGATAGACGGATGACAGACTAGCGGTCCTCAATGAGCAAGGCCTACCGTAATTACGAGGCAGCTGATAAAGTTGTAAATCCCGACCCTAATAAAAATATGACCATAAAATGTCGTAATAAAATGCGGAAAGGTGAAAGGAAGGAGGAGCTAAGTATCCCTTATTATATAGAATATAAATACATATAATAGGGCTGGAACCTGGGATCCGGAAGACGTGCCGGCCTCGGCTCAATCGAACCGGTGATTTATGCCAGGAGTTAGGGTCGCTCGTTATAACTCGATATATTTCTCTGAAGGAAATTACCGTCCTATTAGGGCGTATTAACCAATTTTCGGTTGCGATCCGCCTGATTTATTTGTGACAGCGGCTATTTACCGTTCTCCAGACATCTTATTCTATTTAGATCTGTCCCATTATTAAGGAGAAGCTGGGCCCGAGGGCCTTCTCCAGGGCCCAACGTTCCATTACCTACTTCCATTCCAGGATTCCAAGATTTCAAACTATAAAAAAATGTTTGAATGGAAGGGAACTGCGAAGATATGAAGACTTCGTCGGTCGTAAGGTTGTTATATAAAATTTATTATGAATTGAACTGTTTGGTAGAACCACATAATTTAGGGTACAGTTCATTGATCTTTGTAGAGTTAAAACTACAAAGTAGTTATTAACTTGTGGTAACTGACTCCTAGTTGAAGGTAAAAAATTGTAATTATCAAACATCGGTAATTGTTGAAAGTTCGGATTACTGACGATATTAGGAAAATTGGTGTAAAAAAAAATCAATATGTATGTACATAAATATTTTTATTTATTTAATTTTGTTTACATATTTTATTGAAAATTTGAGTTTGTAATTTAAAAAAATTAATCTTTTCTAAAGACGTTCGTTATTATTCTTTTACGTCCCCAGTAAATGCTAGGTGGTGATTTGATTTCTTGAAGTTATGAGATTGTTCTTTTATAAGTGAAAAAAAAAAGTATAAATGAATATTAAAAATACTCGGATTTATTTAAAATGTAATAACTAAAAAAATGAGTTCAACAACAAAATTTGTATTACACATATTTCTACTATTAATGAAATTATTTTTACATAATCACAAATGATTTATACAATAGATATTATGTATTTCTGGTTTTAACAAAATATATTTCGAATACTTTCATAGGCATTAGATAATCCGATATCGAAAAAATGTGTAAAAATTTATAATATGGATTTTCACGGTGATTACAATAACTTGCCAGTAAATCGGAAAGTTTAAAATGTCCTTCATACACTGTACTGTAAAATTATTAATTAATATTTCCAGGACTTTTGAAGAAATATAGTTAAATTCAATAAAATAAAAAATAAAAAAAAATTGCATTTATTAACGTCTTCTATTCTCAAACGTTATATGACGAATCAGAGAAAATCTTTAAAAGATCAATTGGTTAAACAAATCGTAATGTTTCATTAAATATCTCACGCATAAAACTTAGTTCATTCAATGAACAATGATGTTTAAATAATTACTCTCAAATTGAAAAGAGTATACCAATGTAAACATCAATCTTAGATATTTTTTTTAAACAATTGTTTTTTTTATTTTCAATGATGTTAAAGTTTCTTCAACTATTTTTAATTCACTACAGAGGTATTGAATATCCTTTTTTTTTTTTTTTTTTCCTGTATTCTGTGATCTCTTTCTACTCCTTCTGTGTCATTTATTTTATCTGAGTTTCAAATATCCTTCAGCTTACAAGTAACCTCAACAGTTTTTGTTAGAAGTACCCAATGAACTCAGCCAGCCTCTAGTCCATCACGCCTGCTATGTCTTCTCATAAAAAGAAACTTTTTTTTCATTCATCGTATTACTGCAGCGTTCGGATTACCGAAGTTTGGATTATCGAGTCTACACTAAATTTTGACACTAATTTTTTTTTTTTTTTCAGTTTGCGTATTTACGACCGAATATCTCATATATAAAAGTAATAATGGAAAGTAGTTCATGATGTTTGAAAAAAAAAAAAAAAAACTAAATTAACTCACCATACGATTTTTATGACCTTTTTATTTTATACCTTTTTTATTGATTTTTTAATCACATATGTTAATTCAACTACGGTTGACTACTTATATACAGTTTATAATTTAGCATTCGAAAAAATCACTTAACCAATAAAGTTGAGCTTAATTTTTTTGTAATTTACAGTCCCAGCAGACATATAATTCAGTCGTCAAAATCAGAATATTAGAGGCGTATAATAGTTTATTTATTTTTATAATACTTATACGAGTATATAACTCTTCGAGTTCTACAGGGATGGAACCAATTCTTTGGAAATTCTCTTGATACCTGCTCAACCCTTCTACTTCAATGACATTTATGGAAGTCCCATCTTCAGAGGTGTACGTACACTGCTGCTTTATTAGTGGAACATCTCACAAAAAAATGTTTTTTGTGTGTGTTTAAGGCACTACATATATTGTAAGGGTTACTTTGTGGCGGTGTGTTTTTATTTTATTATTACCTAAATTTATTTTATTTGCCTTGTACATATTTTTTTTATCAGTTTTTTTTTTATTATATTTTTTACATAGATTCATATTATAATTTATACAAACCATGGTAGTAATTTATTTTATTTCTATATTTCTATATTATTATTTAAAATGTTTTCTTTTAATTCAGAGAGTACAGTAGCTATAATTTACATAATTTTCTTCCTTTTCTTTTTTTTCTTTCTTTTCTTTCCTTTCTCTTCTATTTCTGTGAATATTATTTGAATGAGTATTTGAGCATTAATACTTAATGCCCTTTATTTGTGGCAGATAGTATTAATTCTCTTAAATAAAATATAATAATAAAGTTTAATGAAAAAAAAAATTGGTTGATCAAGCAAAAAGCCTTTTTTTTTTCTTCATGCATGCTCCGACCAATCCCGAAACGACCCGTAGATACTGTATATTCCGATATTTGATTTTTTTTGTTTAATTTTGCATGTGAAAAATTATTTTTCTTGTTATGAATTTATTTCGAATTTTCTTCACCGGTGATTTTATTCTCTTCTTTTTTTTTTAGTAAAAAATTTACTGTTTAAAAAAATTAAATTAATTCTGAAATCTTGAAATATTAAATAATTATGTATCGATTAGTATGGTTAGGGATATTTAAACTTTCTGTATTTAAATTAACAAAAAACAAAATAACAACCATAATGCAGAGAAAATAAAAAAAAGAATATGTTCGTTATGGTTCTTATCTTACTTTTTAGCACTATGCTCTGAAATTCTAGCACTAATAAAATAAGCTTTACTTCTCCATGAACCGCTCCCTAGACCATCTTCCCATATAATATCTATGATCAACAACTAACGTCATCAATATATATAAATGGGAATGGTCGAATCTTTGTCCACAATAAAGTTTTAAATAAGTTCGTATCACCGTGGGAAGATTTAAAGATACTGAGATCCATGAATTCTCAGGTAGAAAAAAAAATTAGGAACAAAATTAATAAATATTGGTTTAATTTATTTTACCAAATCATAATAATAAAGTATACGTAAATGGTCAATTTTAATTAAATAGAATAATTTATATCAATATATCAATTGTGTTCATTAAATCTATATACATCCTAAAATATAGCAATCCAAGCATTGCCGGGTTAGCTAGTAAAAATATAAATGGTATGACGGAACCTCCTATGTGCCCAGTAAATATCATTGTAAAAGAAAGAATAGAAGAATGGAACAGCGGGGAACGAGTGTTTCTAAATTCTGGGATACAGCAAACGGTGAGAAACGTCAAACCGAAAATCAAGCCAGGATGAAGCCATCCTCCATTACCTTCAAATGGTGGCTTCACCTGTGGTCACCTACTGTGAAGACTGGAAGCCCCAATTACCAAACTGACTCCACAGTAAATCATGTCACCCTCCAGTTGACCATTACCTTTTTGCCTTTTCTTCTTTAAGGCCAAACCTGTGAATAGCTAGAGGACACACCGATACGAAGATGTAGCAAGATAACTAATGGGGATTCAACCAGTATTGAAATTTCACAACATTATTTTTAAATTTTGAGGTAATAAGCCAGCAAGGATGAATAATAAAATAAAGTGATAAAAAAAAAAAAATTGAATTATTTTAACGAAGTTATATAAGGAACAAACCTTAGAGAATAGCAGTTTTTTAATTATATTTCCAAAATTGTGACTAACACGGAATTGTTTCAGTTTTACAGGAAAATGTATTATTATCTTCGACATTTCGAATTAACCACTAATTTTCTTTTTCTTTATGTTTCTAGGAATTCATGATATGAACATTCGTATCATCAAACTATTTTTATCTAACAAGAACTGAGTGTATAGTCAAAAATTTAATAATAAAATTTTGGCCTTTAAAACTTCTTTTTAAAGGCTCACATCAATTTAAGCTTCATAATTATCTAAATCACTAAACATTCAAAACAGTAACATGGAAAATTCAAGTAACGTATGGAGAGTAGTGCATAGAAAAATATAATATTGTTAATGTCAACACTGTTGTACTCAATTTAATTATTTCTGAGTCTTCAGCAAATCATCCTAATATCCTCAACATACAAGTAGTATCATCTAGTTTTAAATGGGTGATTTATTCCGGGACCAATATTGTCTTCATAATGGTGTTCCAGACCTAACTTTTTTTTCGTTTACCCTCTTCCATGCGATTTGACACACGTGGTGGAGGGAGGGGGGCACTCTAATCGAACCAGAATGGAGAGACCCAGTTCACATTTTGTGGGAACGCCACGAAATTCAACCAACCTAGGACGGAGTCGAACCGGCGCCATTGCAGAATAGGTTTCTAAGGTGACGCTTTAACTTGGCAAAAACGGCCTGATCAAGAACAAAACTAAATGCAAATGGAAGAATATATACACATATTTTATTCCAAACATTCCTAAAATTGCTTCCTTTGGCAATTCTTTCTTATCCCTTCGTCATTATTTTGGAATCGATAATGCTACCGTTAAGCTATAAAGTACAGAATCCTTCTAACAAATGTGAAATATTTATGATTGGAGAAGTTTGTCGGGGGGTGCGGTCAGCAAACCATATTTATTTATTTTATGCCGACGTTTCGACCTGAGTTTCAGGTCTTCATCAGGGGTTATGGCGTAGAAGGTAGGGCTGCAACTGACCTGAAATATTTATAATATTAGCTTGCAGAACTGTAAATAAATTTCTTTGTTATACTGTGATGGTAATTATGGTGGCAACTTAGGAACTAATATTATTCGTTTAAAATAAATGTTCTAATCCAATTTATATGCCTGCCTACTGGTACGAACCATTCCAATTCAAATTATAGAATAGTAATGAACCATTCGCTCCTGCTCTAGGTTTCGAACATCACCCTCCGCTCAACTTACCGAACACTCCGAATCCTCGGCCAGGAGCCACAAGAAGCCGCTGGACTCAGCCAGTAATTAATCTCGAAGGTGCTTTCACCGTGATTTTCTGTAACGGTCTCATCCCGGCTGTGATGGATGGGCGGGCTAACAATGCAGAGGCCGTGCCGCTCTCGTAAACACTCGACCAATATCCCATATATCATATCACACCACCTCTAATAGAGACGGAGGGGGAAAAAATATGTTAATGTCTCCGAAATTAGAGGCGTTAATGGCCCTATTAATTTTGTTTTGTCTTTTTTTTTTCCCTCCAAAAAAGGGGTGGGAAATTCCCGCATTAGAAGTTCACCATCAATACCTGCCCCAGGAAGATCGAATCTCCATTTCAGGACAGTGTACCGTACCACCTTCACGAAACTGAAGATACTAGAGGATGAAGGGTTATGTTATAAATTTTAATCTTTGAGAAAATAACAAATTAAGTATTTCGTATATATTTATTTTTACTTCCACTTTCCTATATGTATTTAATATCTAGTAAGGGAAAGTATTAACATCGTGAAGAATAGTTTAAAGTTTGCAAATGTAAATGAAAGAAAGAAGAGAAGTGGTTAATACAAGTTTTAAACTTAAGAAAGAGTTATATAGAAGAAGTTATAGATGGGACAAAGGCAATTAGCCGGCATTTTTAAGAATTTTAAAAGAGAAAATGACAACAAAGTAAAGGTATCCTTGAAAATGACCTGAGGGTCGAAACGTTGGAAGGTTTTTAAAAAGAATAAAGTTGAGAATCAAATTTATTTTTAAATAAACTAAACCACTCTCAAACAAGAATATATTAATAAAAATTAATCTAATCGTGAAGAAATTCGAATTCAAGTTAACGACGGAAATACATGTTTTGAGGCTCCAGAGTCCAAAATTCCCAGTCTCGTAAAATGATCAATGTTTGTGTGAGCAGCGAAGGTCAAAAACGAAAAGTCGTAAAAAACTGAAATAACATATTTAAGGGGGAGAGGGGGGGGGGGAGGAAGGGTTGTGTCTGTGAACAGCATAGCACGGCAAAAAGCTGCAATCACCCGATATTTCCCGTCATCTTCTGTTAAACTGCTTTATTTTTTTAAATGTTAAACTTATATTTGTAATAACCACCTCCAGAAAAACCTAAAGCACAAATTTCCATAGCAACAGAAATAAAAAAATTATTCAAAATTTTCACCTTCATAAACTCAGAACTTAGGCTCGTAAGTTGGTTAGTAAGAGAAGGTTGTGTGATGCGCCCACCACACCAGATTTTTAAAGACTTGATTTATTTAATCCACTGAGAAAGCATGTAATTAAACAATAATCTTAGATTGTTAATGTTGCAAGACAAAATTAAGTTAAAGAAGGAAAAGAACACTTGAAACAAGATTCCTAAGAAAAAATTCTTCGCCGAAAATTAGTTACAGGCATTCCGTGTACTCTCTAGAAACAATATCTTCGTTGAAATTTCCTTAGTATACATCAAAAATATATACAATTATAGAAAAATATATATATTTCCTAAAATTATATATAAAGCTCTATATGTATATTAATTATCATTTGTACAAGGTTTAATATAATATAAATATATATTTCTTATAGATGTATATTTTAGTTCATATTGCCATATATTCTTTCCGAACTATTTTTTTTTTTTATTTCTTATTTAAAAGCAAATCAGTTCATAGATAAAAATCGCAAAACAGATTCTAGATAAAACACTTCGAAAAAAATTCTCCAAGAAATTATCATAGAAAATAACATAATGTTTTGAACCAAAATTCAGAGCCAATCGCCATAAAAATGAGTAAAGTGTCTATGCTCGGGAAGAAGAACGCTGAAATTTTTAAGATTACATTTAGGGATTTTATTGTTTTCAAATTATTAGGTTGATTAACAAATCTATTTTTTCATAATATCGTCGATGATAAACTTGAAGATGCATGCATGATTCATTCATGAGAATGGCGAATCAAAAAAATCTTTAGAACTATATGAATTTTTTCCCTTTTTTGTAAAACCTTTTTTTAAGACATTAAAAGATTCTATAAGTATTGTTATAATTTTCAGTTTTTTAAGTCGGTAATAAATGAATGTTTTCATTACATATTCATATAAAAATAAACACATATATACATTTTTTTACTTCCTAAAAATCCCATCACTAAAGATAAATGTTATGTAAATTATATATATAATAATAATTTATACTTTTCTATATTACCCTGTCCTACAGTGTCCTTCTTAAATACTCTACTAAAACCTGTTAAACAGATTCGATATTTCACTTACAAAACACAGACGCACGCAAGTGCGACGGAAGAACTCTGTTTTACATAAACATATATAAACTGTTACATATATCATAACAATCTTTTGTATAATTTGTCGAAATCATCTCTACTGCAAGGGAACTCATGGTGTCTACCAGAAATAAGTATTGTACAACAAATACAAGAAACAACGTAAAGATTTCACTGTCAACATAGACCTGATTGTTAATGTGTGGAGCGATTAGCAAATAAAAAAAAATTTATGCATTTTAAAAAAATTATTAATATACAAACTATGTCATTTTTTATATGTTTTTTCTTATATTTTTCTCTTCCGTTCTTTTCTCTTCCCTATGGAATCCTAGTCCTCCTTTATTCGTAGTTGTTATACCCTTCCATTCTTCAAATCCCGTATCTTCGACTACCTTCTGTCCACCCAATTCCGGATGAATAACAATTGAAAGTTTCAAATAAGGTTTATATATTTTCTGTATTTAATGTTTCAGATTTTCGTTTATATTTGTAAATATTTATCTTAGCTTACATTGTACCTTTTCATTTATTATTTTTAGTTTAATTGTATTTGATTTTTTATCATTTTTATTCATTATTAGAAGTGTTAATCATATTATGTTTTATGATATGACATATGGTTTTATTTTATTGTAAATATTATTGTTCATTTTTATCGTTTCAAACTCATTATTTCATTATATTTTATGGCATTTTATAATTTCATTTTGTATTTTACTCTAAGACTGTAAAGCCTGATTTTGACGCCTGTGATATTAGTATAAGTGCTCAATCCCAGAATAAATAAAGAATTATCATTATTTTATTTATTTTTACTATTATATTTTCTAAAATCTCTCATCTCTCTTTGTTTTGGATTCTATTGCATTTTATATTCTTCTTTATATTGTACATTGTATTTCTGTCTCTATTGCATTGTAACAACATTTTAATAATTTTGTACATACTGTATGTATATAATATTCTTTTTGCATGGTGAATACACAAATTATTTAAAATATACACCACTTCTGTGGATTTTACTATGTATATATAGCACGAAATAGCTGCATGCAACAAACTGAAAAGCAGAAGCCCAAGATAAGCAGGCGGAGAGAAAGCTGGTTCGGATGACCACACATCTACAGCCAGCCGAAAAAATAAATACATATATATGTATGTACGTATGTTATGTATTTGTATTACAGTATTTCATAGTCAGAAATGCAATCAATAATACAATGTTACTACCTTGTTTACAATTTTTTTTAAGAACAACAATTTAATTATACAAGAATAAGAATACAATTACTACTATTTTAATCTGCTGTTTTAGACAATGATCAAAAGTGGGCCGCCTATAAATCTTTTTAGATAAACCGGCAATACAGCATATTAGTCTGCTTTATCCATGTCTACATAATGTCTAACCGTTTCATAACCAATTCAGACATAGTTTCAACTATTTTTTGAATAAATATACCACAACTAGCATATTTCTTTAAATAATTAAAGTTAGCAGAACGAAGCTTATAAAAAAAAAAAAAAAAAAAAAAAAAAAGGAGGAGAAAAGTCCTCGAGCACGTAAATTAAAGATTTGAAGTTTAACGAGGGGCCTCGTTTAGAAAATAACGAACTAAATTTGAGTGGGGTTCTAGTGCTCCTTTTCGGATTAACTTAAAACTAATGGCCTGCGTAATTGTTAACTATTTCACTACTCTTAAATTATCAAAATAGTCGAAGATGAAAAATATGTTTTCATAAAAAAAAACTTTGATAATTTTAAAAAATATTTCCGGGATTGATTGCGATAGATCCCAGGAATTTTGGCTTGGGGAGAGATCCACGTGCACATGAGGAAAACTGATCTATTTTTAGAAATAAAGGACTAACTAAGATCTCGAATTATTCCCTTATATAATAATACAAATATTAATACAAATATTTCTTATTTCCTGTTACTAATATTCTATTAAACAATAATGAACATATACTGTGTCATATTTAAATTGCTGTACATGTCTCCTTCTATCTTCCAGTGGTTAGTAATTTTCTTTGACTTTCAGACCAGGAATTCATTTCTGACATACTGAGGAGAGGATTTTGTACTGAGTACTACTCTATCCTAACCATGTTGAAGGGTCAAGTTTTCATTTCGAGGTACGCCATAGAATCTGAAGTGTACCCCTCAGGTAGGATTCGAAACGGCCCCACTGCAGATCCGAGCTCGCAAAGACCTACGCCTTCATTCCCTCTGCTGAACCCCTTTATACTAAACTACTACTATTGATCGATGACCGACTACTAGTCCTCCGGTGCAAGAAGAATCGGATCCTTCCATCTTCGGTCAATTGTCCCAGTTTTACGACCGCCATCCAATTTCTCACTAAAAGGATTTTCAAAGTGTCTTTTTCCACACTAATAGGCTACTTTGAACCGTCAATTAGGTACCTGCAATATGACCGGCACAACGTAGTTGTCCAATTCGTTGGTTATTCCTTCTTTTTGATATAAACATTAAATCAAAGATGTGTGAACAAGAAACAAATATTTGATTTATTATACGTTTCTGGTCCTTACAAGTTATATTACTGACCGGTTAATTGTATAATATAGATACAATTTGGTCTTTCTTGACAAGCTGGATTAGAGGTGACATCTAAAGCCAAAGTAGCATCTATAGGAAACTTAAATTTTGCTCCTTATCTATAATTCAGAACTATGATATCTAACAATAACAGGAAAGTAATAATACAAAAAAAGAAATTTAGGAATATATAAAAGGCTTCAGAGTCTTACAGAACGAAGATAAAATTATTGTAAGTTCAATCAATCTTAACTGGTCATACGAATTTCACTTTTGGGGTTCCATTAAACCACTGAATTCTTCTCGTATACAATTTTTACAGTACAAAATCCTTAATGCTCCTTCCCTTGTCATAAACAAGTAATACATCAGGACCTCAATGTTCCATATGTTGCTGATATAGCCAGAACCAGATACCAATCTTTCCATGATAAACTTCCCAACCACCCAAACCTACTTGTTTCTTACCTGGTTTTTCCTTCAATACCTGATAATCCCTCAGCATATCTGAAAAAAAG
>NW_027109908.1:2014169-2020138 GCF_000696795.3 Halyomorpha halys
AAAAAGATAGCTCCGAGATCTTCTTTTCTAGTAACGTTATTGGAGTTCTATCAATGGGTATATTCTCCACATGTTTGTATCATGTCATTTTATATTTCATAGCAAATTTACTAGATAAATATAATTGAATACACTTCTGAATAACTTGAAAGTATCAAACGCAATCTTAACAGATTTTTAGTTGTTGTTTCTTTTTGTACTTGTGTGAATTGTATTATTTTTATTTATGTTTTGGCTTTTCACAGTTATTTAAAAAAAATATTAATAATTTTATTAATTTTAATTAAAATCGTACCATCAGTTTAGGAGCGATTTTATTCATCGGTGATTAATTGCAGAATGTGAATTTAAGTTAAATTCTAATCTGCCAATCCATTACAAAAGACTCATCTACATAACTATTAAAAGGCCTATGTGGACATACGGAGTTGAGCTTTGGGGCTCCACTAAACCATCTAATTCCTCCCGAATCCAATCCTTACAGTCCAAAATCCTTAATGTTCCTTACTTGTTCACGAATCAAGTCATCCATTAGGACCTCAATGTCTCATATGTTGCCAATTTGGCCAGAACCAGATACCGTTCCTTCCATAATAAACTTCTCAACCACCCAAATCCACTTGTTTCTAGCCTGGCTTCTCCTTCATTACCTAATAATCCTCCTAGGCTTCTAAATAGAATATGACCTCGAGATCTCCTCCTCTAGAAATGTTATTAGAGTTCTATCAATGGGTAGATTCTCCACGTGTTTGTATTATGTCACTGTGTCACCTACAGCAAATTTACTTGTATGTATTTTTATACAGTTGTATTATAATAAATTTGAAAAAATATGAACCTGTTCAAATGGAGAGAGAGTCACCAAAAAGCCTTCCTAACTTAAATTGATTTTTAAAATTATATATATTTTTTTTAGCATTTGTATTTGGAATTTAGTGCCGTTATTATAAATTAAATTAAACTTATTTAAAAATAATAATAATAGGATTTTTTTTAAAATTTATTGTGGTGAAATTATATTGAAGTAAGGAATCTTTACACTAATCGAATGTGAAGTAGGAAATTTTTCCTGATAAGCGACGTAAATATGCTCTGATCACTATTTCTTTTTCTTTTTTTTTTTTTTATTAAAGACTATTTTGTTTATAGTTCATGAATATACACTAAAAAAATTGTTAGTGAAGGCATGCGGCAGATATTCCTCGACGGGCGGGTGTTTGCCGTATCAGAAGGCGCTAACCAGGCACATTATCACCGGAGATTAGTGCCTCTTCAAATGCAGCTCATTCATACACGAGCGATGTCGGAGCGTGTTTTCACATACAATACACTTTTTAGCTTTTCATGGCATGCTTTAGATGTCTTCTCTTACTGTACTGAGTCGATTTTTTTTTTTTACAGTCGAACTCAATTTAGTACGTGTACTAAATGACTAGATATATTTATTACATTTCAATATTAGCTTACAATTATTAATTCCTCATTTGAAGGTAGATTTTCCTGAACCCAAAAATTCAAATGCATAATATCAAGTAGGTTTCAGTAATAAGTTGTATATTACTTTGTTGCTATGTAATTTAAGTGGAGAAAAGTTGACAAAACAACCTCTTCTAGGAACCAAGTGAATAGAAAATCAAATAAATTTATTTTTGTTGTTTAAATAAATATATTTTATCCAATTTTAGTCTCAAAACTATTTTTTTTTTTTAAATAATTCCGATGCTTTTATTATACCTATGATCTTTAACAATTTTAAACAAATAACAATATTATTGATAAATTATCATACATTAATATTTTAATATTTAATTTTAGAACCATATTATTTAAAAAACAACTTTATGCTAATCAGCCCATGTCATTACTTTTAGTCCACAATTACAATACGGGGCATTAAAACATTAGGTAATCATATAATTTTGTTAATAAGCATTTCTTAGATTATATCTAATTACATAATTTGTCAACTCTTCACATTAAATTAAAAATTAAAACTTTTTATCACAGTCAACTTTCTCTATTATAATTCATCACAACAATATTTGTAACCTGCCTCACACTCAGGTCAGGTATTTAATTAATTTATTTCAACTATATTTTAGTAAAATTTCCTCTTTCTTTTATTAATAAAATTCATATTAGGGTTCATTATAATTATCATTATTAATTTTATCCCATATTTTTAATAAATAAATTTGACTTAAAATCTCTGCATAGTGTTGGTTCAGATTTCTTGTGTCTATTTTAAAATTCACTGTATAATTAATGGTTTCTGATACGTAAATGAACTCAAGTATTTTTCTTTTGAATGTATTATTTTCTGTATGTAAAATTATAGTACTTTCAAAATCGAATGTTTGCTAGTTTTTGGTTGCATGCTGTACTAGTGTTGTTTTATTGGGATATCTCTCCTTGTTTTTTAAATCATTATTGTATTGATAAATTCTATCACCGAAAAATTGCTTTGTTTCACCATAGCTGGACAATTTAGACATGGGATTTTATCTATCAATCCAGATTGATTTTTTGTATCAATTCTGAACAAAACAAAAATGGCAGAAATGCCTCCTTTGGCGTAGTAAAAAAAAAATTTCTTTCTTTATAATTCTTTATTTTATTGTTGGGTCTATAATTTAAAGAGTACTCATCAACATCATAATCCTCAAAAACATTTTCTGTATATCTTCAGATAGTCCCTTAATATAATTGAATCCATATCTTTGTTTATTATTTTCTTTATTTTTTACCATTCTTCTCTTCTTCTTTCTCATCCTCTTTAACTGTTTTTCAGTGTGGAGGAGCCTCTAACCTCTTGGTCCACACATCTCGGTCTAAGGCAAGTATCTTCATCTGAGCCAGCGTTGTTCCTCTGCCTCGTGGACTCCTACCAGTCGGCCTCGCCTGATTATTTTCTTGGCACTCCGTATTTCCCCATTCTACAGACATGTCCATACCATCGGAGCTGTTGGTGTTCAATCACTGATTATACTGAGGGAATCTGATTCTTCTCTTATTCTTACATTCCTTATCCTACCTCTCCTAGTTTTGCCCCATATTCTTCGCAAAAATCGCATTTCAGCATCCGTGATCCAGCTCATGTGCTTGTCTTGGGTCACCAAACTTTCACTGCCATATAATAGTGTTGGAAGATACATTGCTTTAAAGATATGGAGCGTGATATGCTTACCTTATCTTTTGTTATTTTTTCTTTATTTTGGTGAAAATTAACTGTATTTAGAAAAACAAATGTTCCGCTTGATTACTATAGATTATATTGCTTTCACTTTTAAACAATGAAATTCGATATCACTTTTTGTGCTAGGCCCATTTTATAGGATACAAATAACAAAAACAATGTTTTGAAAAAATTAAAAAATAAGATGAAACATCATATTATCTATGACTTTTACTCTGTTTCTCAATCTGATAGGCTACGTTTAACCTATACAAACATTAACCTAATATTTACTTTTCACGTTAAAACAAAAGTCTTTTTTCATAATAATACACCAGTTAGAAACGGATACAAATTATCGATTGTTGGTTACATATCGATTCTTAAGTCTAAGACATTTAAGCTCAGTACTAGATAAAAGAACTGGAGAATGAATGAGTGTTTAAAACAGACACATGGAAATATATAACAACGTTATAAATCCTATTTAGTTGTAATAGTTTAGTTATGATATACTGCGTCATTTAGATATATTGATGAGAAAAAAAAAATAAACATACATTAACATGTAGCAAAACAATATTTTTGTGCAGCACTACTTGTAAAAATAGAGAAGTTAGACGCTATGTTGTGATTTTTGTAAAGAAAAAAATCTACTAACATTAGGATTTCTAAATAAAATAAATAAATTTTACTTTTTTAAGAACACGACAGTTAACAGTTTTTTAGTCACCTGGATGGTTCGGGTGGTCTCGGATTTTCCCGTTGGAATCGAATGTATCTATTTTGGATTTTTTCTCCTTTAGTTATTCAAAAAATTACCCCAAAATTTTCTATTTGTAGATTATTTATCATAACTAATAATAATACTTCGTTATTTTTTTTTTCAAATAAATAAAATTTATGGTACATTAGAGGAACATTTTTGAAAATTCAACAGATTATTTAGCAAATTCCCTGTCAGATTATTTGGTGAGGAAAAGACCTATCTGGTGTCAAAAAACATTTAATTTCTCATTGATTCATTGAGTTTAATCAAAGTTGCTAGAACCATTTTGGAAAAAATCGAACAAATGTGAAAAATCGATTTTATAAAGTGGTATCTCCGGCCAATCCACACTTAAACGTTGCTGTCACATCCCAGGCATGTAACCTCCTTAATTATGTAATTTCATTTTTAAACGAGTTTTCGTTTTTGAACTAGGCCTACCACAAACAGAGACCATTTTGTGAAATTTGTTTATTTGGACCAGTAACCATTAATACAGATTTCATTCAGAAAAATCCATGGAAATGAGCTTTATAATTTATTGTGTATTAATTATTGAGTACTGTTAAACATTTCAGATGTTGAAACAAGAAATATAGATGTTTGTAAGTAGATAACCATGTTTTGGAAATTAATTATAATAAAATGGAGGGAGATAAGGATCAAAAGATATTTGTGTTTTTAATTAAATATTTGTAAGGGTAAAATATTTTACAAATCTACAAAAAATGATTCTTAAATATAAATATAAGTCAAATTTGACTTGTTATAAAGGATCCCAAATTAATTTTGGAAATAATACCAGTGATCTTAATACATCTTATTAGAGACACGGTAAGATAAAATGATATAGGTGTTCTATGTGCCCAAGCTCAACTCACAGTTCATGTATTTTAACATTTCTTGACAAAAATGTGTAGATAAAGGAATGTTTAGTTTGTGAAAGGAAATTCTCGATTATCAACAGCCATGAGACCTATACATGTCTTGACAACTAATTGTCAATAGTACTGTCGAGTACCGCACATCCCTTTGATAAAGTTTGGACCTCGTACCGTTAGCAAATCTCTTCCTTCCTCATACCTCAGGGTATTAGTAAGGCGAGGTAAAAGTGAGGAATGACTCAATAGTGAATGATCTTATTGTAAAACAAAAGCGAAAGGGAAGCATCTTCAGCAAGATAGTTATGCTGTGAGTAGTCGATGAGTCGGGATTGAAGCTTCTTTGGGGAGTCATCGGAACTCCCGGCGCATTTGTGCCCAAGAGGTAATAAAAGATAAAGCGAAGATACAAGAAGTTGGTCAATCGACCCAAATGACATCAACTGTGGTTGTAAATCTTATCGCTGTGTCTTCCGATTCTTAGTGGCTTAAGATCGATAATCAAACCACTACCTTTATATAACAAAATTCTATTATAAAAGCTCCTTTGGAGCAAATCATTGCTCATTTACTTTATTAATTTAAAATTGTTATTTAATTTGACTTGTATAAATAGTTCATGCTTTGCCAGCACCTCAAATTAATCATAAATACCACAGCAGACTAAGAATAATTTGTAGTTATTGGAAAGAGGATCGTTTAAAGAAAAGAATTAGAAATTCGCTTCTATCCAAGGTCATACTGAATATAAACAAAAAGTAGAGAAACAAATATGTGTACCTACCATAAGGTGGATATTACTCCGTGGCATAACTTGCAAGAAGTGTGTAAACTTTATTTGATGGAACTAATAACATGAAAACTTACTTTTTACGTAAAAAGAGACTGCTCAAATTTCATTAATCAAACTATTCTAATTATGAGAGATAGTTGACCGTAGATGATGAACGAGGAGAAGATGGTTGGGGGGGTGCGGTCAATGATAAACGGAAATAAGTTGGATTAACCGATTTTTATTGTGCCAAAGTTTCGGCTAGAGTTTCTAGCCTTCTTCAGGGCTAAAAACAGAACAAGATAACAACCACAGTAAGTATAGAAAAATAAAAAAAAAAACAAATGAATAAAAAAATAAATAAAAATAATA
>NW_027109908.1:2020188-2031356 GCF_000696795.3 Halyomorpha halys
TTATTTATTTATTTTTTTAAATTTTTCTATACTTACTGTAGTTGTTATCTTGTTCTGTTTTTAGCCCTGAAGAAGGCTAGAAACTCTAGCCGAAACACAATAAAAAAAAGGTTAATCCAACTTATTTGTGTTTATCATTGACCGCACCCCCAACCATCTTCTCCACGTTCAAACTACTCTAGGTTTTGTTGAGATGGCAATAACAAATATAAATATTACATTTAAAAGTATACAATAGTTTAACAAAAAACAACGAAGCCGTCATGTAATCGGGAAAATTCGCGTAGTCAAACCAATCCCGTTCGAATTGGATGCATCTATTTTTCTCCATAAAATTTTCTATTTGTAGATTATTTACTATAAATAACAATAAGAATTGGTTATTTTTTTTTAAATAAACAAATTAAAGGTAATTTGGAGGAGGATTTTATGAAAATTCAGCATTTAAGCCCTTAATATTCCATATGTTCTTCATACACAACAAATCTATACCATTGGAAATTATCATATTAGTTCAACAAGTAAATTGACAATAGCGAGTTCTTAAGTATATTTTTTTTTACACTTTATTTTTGTTTCAAATATGTGTCTATTTTTTTCTGAAGTAATTGTCTAATTTGAATTTTGCATTTTGTTTTCTTTTATTACGAGTCTGAAATTTGTTGCAATAATAAACAATAAGTTATTATATTTTTTCTTAATTTATAGATTTAATTATTTTTTTTATATATTTTTTTTTTAGATCTACATGATAACTTTCTTCAGGGCATTTTGCCTTATGGTGGGTTATGGGTAAATAAATAAATGAAAGAGAACAGGGTACCCAGAATTTCTTCGTTGAGTCCGGTAAGTGAGCTTTCATTAGTTTCAAAAACTCAAAAATTTACAAAAGTAAAACAAATATTGGGGAGGGAGAAATAAAAAAAAATTATACTCTCAAGTAGCAATCGAAAAAAAACATTACAATAGAATTGTTTATTAAATAAATCTCCATATTCAATTCTGTACAGTTTAATCTATTTATCTAGTTTTGTGAGTTTCAATTGGTATTGCATTATTAAGATTAGTTCTAAATTAATAATTATCATACGAAGAAAAGAGAAAACCTTTTATTTTTTTATTTTTAAAAAAATAAAAAACTCGTTTCCTCAAAAGAAGAGTTGTAATATAGATGTATTATATAGCGATGGAAAGGCAATGATTTAAAAAAATATAATATTTGACAGAGAAAGTCCAAGCGTTCTTTGTTAAATAATGGAGAATGACGAGGGACGTAGAAATCAAAGATCTGTTTTAACACAAGTTAGCCAGATTTCCGTTTTGCCAGTCTACTAGCTGTTGTCATGTTCATATAACTATAAAATTATTACTATTTTTTAATTTCACTTAATCTATATTTAAGCCTTTCAAGTAGATAAGATAATTAATCATAAAATAATTCTAAGTATTTTCAGTAGTGATTCGATAACAATTTAGCATCGAATAAATGGTTGAGATCACAATGTTAATTATCTTTAACTGTTTTGTTTTTACATTTCTGCCATAATTTCGTATAAGAAAAAGTTAATATTTTGCAACGAGAAATAATATTAAAAGTACTTTTTTACAATCGGAGTTGATCATATTATGATGTCAATATTTGTAAAATTAAATAACTTGTTTTGCTGGCTATTCTGCCCAGGAGGTTATTAATTATAAGTCAAAAATCAGCCTATTTTTTTCTTCAAAACTTCATTAATTTTTAAAACTTTTTATTTTCGATTAATCTATACTATCAATATCATATAAACTTTTAATAAAGAGTTTGTTTACATGGTAGTGATATAGTGTAGATTAATCGAAAATTAAAAGTTTTAAAAATTAATGAAGTTTTGAAAAAAATAGCGCGATTTTGACTAATAATTAAAGACCTGGCAGAATAGCCAGCAAAATATTTTTAAATTTTGATGTGAGCAGAGAATTTATATTTGAAGATTTTATTATTTATCCTTGAGGATGGCCGAATTAGCCGAAACATTGGAATATTGATATAATAAAGATTGAGACTAAACAAGTATACCATTTGATTTATTTAATAAATAAATACCAGTCTCAATAAATTGAAAAAAAATATATTTACAGAAATATACTTTCTCATACGTACGATTATTTACTTCAACTCTGAGTAGGGTGGAAGTGAAAGTTTTGAGGTGTGTGCACCGTACCAAATTTTGTTTTCACCAATGGTTGTAAAAGTAAGATTTACAAAAATAAAATAGAATTAAACCCTATGAGGATTTGGGATCCCGGAGCGACTGGGAGCCAGAACTCTAAACAAAGAATGATGGATTGCCCTCTTCTAATTATATGTTAAGGAGCTGCCCTCCATTATGATACGATCTTCATTAACTAAGCCGATTACGTGGGGGATCTTTGTGTTAATGTCAGCGCCATAATGTTATAATGTTCCGTTCGCATAATATTTTACTTGTAACGCTAATATCAGGCGGTTTGGATTAATCCAAGGTGGGAAAATGTTCAGTAGCAACTACGGCACTAGGAGGCTAAATGAGAAAACCGATAACAAGATTATAACAGTTATATAGTTGTGAACAATGATATTGACTATAATATCTATATTTTAGTCCCAATTTAACATTTTGTACCAAACGACTTACATGGAATCCAATACAAGACTAAAAACACAAGAAACTGCTCGTCGATTCCGACTATTACAACATTTACTAGACAAAATGTCCAAACTTCCAATCCATTACAAAAGACTGATCTACTGATTATTATAAGGCCTATCTGGACATACAGAATTGAGCTATGGGGTTCCACTAAGCCATCTAATTCCTCTCGAATCCTATCCTTACAGTCCAAAATCCTTCGTAAAATCCTTAATGCTCCTTACTTTGTCACAAATCAAATCATCCATCAGGATCTCAATGTCCCCTATGCCGATACCTTCCATAATAAACTTCCCAACCACCCAAACCAACTCGTTTCTAACCTGGCTTCCCCTTCACTACCTAATAATCCTCCTAGGCGTCTGAAAAAAAGATGGCCTCGAGATCTTCTCCTTTAGAAGTGTTGGAGTTCTATCAATGGATAGATTCTCCACATGTTTGTATCATGTCATAATATCACTTACAACAAATTTACTTGATGTGTATATATGTATACAGTTGTAACTAATAATAAATAAATTATTAAAAAAAAATTTGTACATCCAACAAAAAAAATACTTCAGCTTTATATTTCGGAGCAAACATTTTTTTTTTTTTATTACATATATAAATAATAAACCGTATTAATTCAAATTATGAAGAAGATAGTCAGGGGCGCGGTCACAAGAAAACAAAAATAGTTTCGCCCCACACTGTACAGCTTCATGAGGGCTGTTTCAGTTGAGGGCAATTCAAAACTGGTGCCGAAAAAGCCTGCAATTTGAATTGACCTCAACAACACCGACGAAGTGTTGCGAAACTACAAAGTGGGGCGAAACGTCGGCAAATAGTTGTTAACTTTTTTTTTCTTGTGAGTGCACCATTTTTTTTTTTGGCACATTATTTTTTATAGTCGATGATGCGATAGTAATGTTTTATTAATGGCTTACCATATATCCTTTTCTTTGTTTACATCACCATTCAGTTGTAGCACATCCTCTTATTCTGTAACAAGATAAAAATGTGATGGAATAATGAATTGTTAATAATAATTGTGCCTTATTAACAAAGCTGTGGTAAAAAGAAAAACTAAAAACAGCCACAGAGTGCACTTAATTCAATAATTCCTTGCTGGTCCATTCTCAACCCACAAGGGATAAATTCAACTAATTTTAAGGTATCAATAATAATAGTTATGTTCAGGAAAACATACAATAATATATGTTAAATAAATGATATATGTGAATAATATAAACATACCGTAGTATATGTAAAATATTAATTTTAACAAAACTATTGCTGTCACACATCATGTGGCATGTACCACCGACTTTAAACACAGTTTCAGTTTCGTTTAACTTTACGTTTCTGTGCACAAACCATATTGCGAAAAAGTTATTTGTTAATTAGAGGTCTATAAGTTATCATTTACTTATTTTGTCCTCATTTACTTATTTTTGTTATCATTTAATTTTTGTTTGTTATTTCCTCTGTATACATGGTATTAATATAAGCTTTGCTAATACGCTTATACTAAATAGCGTTATTGCAGCATGTTGTATTCTTATTATTGACTAAAATAGTATGTACAAATTATAAATTATATATGTATTTTTAAAAAGTGTATTTCCATATAAGAAATTTTTCATGATCTAAATACTTTCCCTTATATATTTCTAGTGTAGGTAAGGCTAAGTAAAAAAAATGTTATTATAAATTATAATAACTTTTCCTATTTTTTATATAAAATTAAATATTTGTGTCTTTTTTTTTTAGATTTACTTTCAATTTGGCATTTTGCATTTGGGTAAGTTATGAATACTTAAATAAATAAATGAAACTGAATCAGATGTGAAAAATAAAAAATATATTGGGGCGGGAGGAATGAAAAAAAAATTATGCTCTCTTATACCAATAGATAGATAATTCGAAAAAAACATAAGAATTTTACCATTTAATTCAATACAATTTAATCTCTTAATTAAGTTTTCAGAGTTAATAAAGATCTTTCAGCTAGGTGAAGCAATAATTTGTATTACCTTATTAACATCAGGTAAGTTCTAAAGTAAGGAATGTTCTTTATTATTTAGGAAATTGTCCGTTCATTTTATTATTATTATTTTTTTTTATAAAAACATTTATCCACAATTACAAAAAATATAAATAAATAAACGAGAGTTTGTGACAGTACCTCAGAATTCTGGTGTCAGTAGGGGTGTCGGTGTAGGATGATTGGTTTATGTTACGACAAATCTACGATACCTGTATAAATATATTACCTGTAATATTATAATAAATTTAGACACTTTAGGGAGTAATGTTTAGATAATTCTTAGAAAAAAGAAAGTAAAAGAGAAAAAATAAGGTAAGGTTTTGAAGGAAACTAAAATAAATAAAAAATAAGGGACTGAATTATAAGAAATAGTTATAAAGAATTATTAACTCATTCGACGCAAAATCTGTTGCTTTTACGTGTTTTAAACTATATTTGTTTCGCTAGGATACACCATTTACGAGTTTTAGACTAAAAAATACAATTAATTGGTTTCAAAAATTAATTAGCTAATAAGCCAGACCATATATATTTTTTAAATATCCCACTAAAGCCTGTTGAACAGATTCGCTACTTAGGACTTATTAATTAATTAAATGAATTAACTATTACTGATAGAACCTTTAAAATAAATCATAACCTAGCCTACTCATCTCTCTTTCCTCAGTCCGCCGAAGTTCCTCAAGGTAGTATCTGAAGTCCCATTCTTTATACATACGCTGATGAAACATGTATACTGTCTGTAAATAACGACACTACTACAGAATCACAAACTCTACAGACACACATAACATCCCTTGAAGAATGGTGTCAAAACTGGAGAATCAAAATAAATCCTGACAAATCTCACCAGATCACCTTTATTCTCCGTCGTAAACCTCTACCCTCCTGTTCTACAGTGTCCTTTTTATATACTCCAGTAACGCCTGTTGAACAGATTCGATACTTAGTACTCCATCTTGACAAGAGACTTACTTGGAATCCACCTATTAGACTGACACGACAAGAAATTGTTTCTAAATTCGGATTACTACAAAACCAACTTAACAAAGTCTCTAAACTTCCCATTTACTACAAACATTATACACTATGATAATCAGACCTATAAGGATATACGGAATTGATGAGCTTTTGGGCTCCGCTAAACCATCAAATTCCTCCCGTAACCAATTCTTATAATCTAAAATCCTCCTTTTAATCCTTGATGCTTCTTATTACGTCACAAATAAACTCACCTATAAAGACTTTAACATCTCATTCGTTGCAGATTTGGCCCGAAATAGATATACCTCCTACATTCCAAAATCCTTACCCACCAGAAACCGTTAGTTCATAGCCTCTTATTCTTAAAAATCCCCGATAATCCTTCGAGGTATCTGAAAAGAAGATGGACACGGATCTACTAATTTAAAGCAATGACTGAAGTACCACTATTCAGTGGTTTCTTCTCAAGATTTCATGTGTTCTAAAACATTTAGATATTACTCATTGACCACACTTTTACTTTATACAATGTGGCTAAACAAGATTAATTGTAATGTATGTATACATATTGTATTTGTTAAATAAAGATACTGTGAAGGTTAGAAAAAAAATCACTCTTATTTAAACTTGAACATCAGTTCAGTCATGATTCCAGCCATCTTACTTTGTTATTCTTCGTTGAACTTGTCTCCTTTTGGTTGACTATTCCAGTTAAAAACGTGGAATATTTTGGAGTGTTAAACAGTCTTCCTTATCGTACCCAGAGCTATCGATCCATTGGGTTAAATACATATATATATATATCGATGGTAAGGGTTGACGAAGACCACACAATGAGAGACGCGAGCTGGAGAAGAAATGCAGCATATCTACTCGGCTAATTGATGCTGCTATCTGCGCCGCGCTGTGAGGTCTCATTAAATACCTCTTAGGCTTCGCTATCAGGTAAGTAGCCTGCGATCTCTGCGAAGTCCTGTTTACATATGGCCTGGCCCGGGGCTCGCGATTGCCACCTTATATGAACCAATATCTCTGTCCCCGAGGCACAACTACGCAACATCGGCACTTTTGTACTCCAAGTACTGGCTTCTTAGCTAAGTAGTTTGTTTTTTGTTAGAGTCATTGATAATTGCGTCCATTATTCAGTCTATTAGTGGAACTCAGGAGTTTTTCCAATTATCATGCGTTTATAGTTTCAGAGTAATCAGGCTTTATTCATACCGAATTCGTTCTGTCACGTAATCTGACTTAAAGTTAGTCTGTTTTAGCCCCATTATGTCCTCCATATTGACCTGTAAATAGATAAAATGAAAAAAAAAATACCTACAAATATTGATACCAAAAAATGAGGTGAGATTATGCCATATGGGTCGAGAATAGGCCAGCACCGAATTCTGCAAATAAGTGCCCCCTAATGGCTTGTTATTGAAGTAGAGTTTAAGAGTTTACTGTCTTATTATTCGTTTATGGTTTAAGGGTAATATGGTTTTCTAGATGTCAAATAGTTTTTATTATGTGGTATGACTAAAAGTTGGTTTAATTTTTTTTTTTTTTTTTTAAATAATTTATTTACAACTGTATACACATATATACAAGTAAATTTGCTGTAAGTGACATAGTGACATGATACAAACATGTGGAGAATCTACCCACTGATAGAACTCCAATAACATTTCAAGAGGAGAAGATCTCGAGGCTATCTTCTTTTCAGACGCCTAGGAGGATTATTAAGTAATGAAGGAGAAACCAGGTTAGAAACAAGTGGATTTGGGTGGTTGAGAAGTTTGTTATGGAAGGAACGGTATCTGGCCAAATCGGCAACATGGAACATTGAGGTCCTGATGGATGACTTGATTTGTGACAAAGTAAGGAGCATTGAGAATTTTACGAAGGATTTTGGACTGTAAGGATTTGGTTTAATTTAAATGTCGAATTTAAAAAAAAATAAAATAAAAAATAAAAGCTATCTTTAAAGTAACTTCAATGTTGTTTATTTGACATAATTCTCCATCTTTAATTATTAGCGATAGTAAAAAAATGAATATATATAAAATATGAATCTATTTGATGAGTAGCTTGGTGAGAGATGGCGCGTCACAAGATTTATTTTTTATTTTGCGCAATTAAAGAATTTTAGAAACAAAATGTTGAAAAACCAACACCAGTTGAACGATCCATCTTATTCAATAAATATGACACTTATCATGAAAGAATAAATAGTAAAATTTTTACTTAATCATTAGATATAAACATAGAAAAAGTTAACAATACAATCGAGCATAAGTTGTTGAATTCGAAACGATATATAATTTATCAAAATCAGAGAATATTAGGAACAAAATTATCCAAAAATAACATAAACTACATGATCTATTTTATTTAATTAATGAAATACACATATATCATGTAAAAATTGATAAATACTCAATCGGTATAAATTGAGTATAATATGATCTGATTCAGTATTTACAACTCTAATACTCATTGCCTTTGAGTGTGGCAGATTGCGTAATTTTAATAGAAGTTTAATTTAAAAAACTTTGTATCTATACTCTTGGAGAACAGTAGAGTAAGAGGTAAAATATTTGAACCGAATAGGATTAAATGATTTTCCTATTTCGCTCGCATTTTCTGAATTTCGAATCGATGTGCTAAGCCCGGAATTATAATTATATTATTTATATAATATACAATTATAGAGAAAAAAATTATTAAAAAAAAAAAAAACAGGAACTATCCTCTCTCACATTCATAACCTTTTCAGAACGACTCGGCCAATTTCGATTAAACTTGATACACAACCAATTCAATTAAAATAACGTGGTACACTAAATTTGGTGGTGAATAAACCCTCTCCATTTGGATTTTCATCATTAACAGTTTTTTTATTACTTCAGTATTAATAGTAGCCCGTTTACCATTTTTCTTAATGATTTTAGTTTTATCTAAATAAAGAGACTGTAAAATTATTTTTTTTCTTGACTGCTGATCTGAATTCAATTAATTCTCGTATGGTAGAGAAAAAAATTTTTAATAATATATTTTTTTGAAGCTCAGCAAACTACTTTACGATAATTATTTTTTAGATCTTTATTATTTTCTATTGATCTTTATAATAGTTTAATGGTTATACTCTCTAATTGAATTCAGAAAATCCATGAGAGTACAACGAGGTAGGTACGTGATTTATAAATTCTAACATTAAACATTTATTTTTATATTCCGAGGTATTCATACAATGTCTTCAATCTAGTAGAGTATAGAAAATCCTTAATAATCAGTAAGTCCATTACATTGTACAAGGTGTCTCAATATTAAAGAAAGATTTCAATTTGCCACCATTTGTAAAGTAAAAAAAAAAAAAAACATTTCACTGCTGATAGTTCAGTGTTAGTATAAATGGAACGTTAACTAATGAAGTTTGGCGGCCACATTTTGTAAAAAATATGGACAGAATAGTGCTTTAATATCGTTAACTATGAAGAGAGTGGTAACATAGTGAGAGTCGATGCTAAACATCTGGTCGTACAAAAACGAGACGTTCAAATGTCAATATCGAAGCAGAGTGGCAGAGTGTTGGCGAATGTCTAGACATGTCAATTCTTCATCACGGACAAAATTGCAATTTTCAAGAAACCTACACGTGTAGCGTGAAGATCTACACAAAGTTCAATTGACACTAGAACTGAAGCCTAATGATTATACACTGCGAAGAGAGTTCGTTGAATGGATTATCGAACATTAGAAATTTCTAACAAAATCATTTTCAGCGATGAAGCACATTTTCATGTTGACGACTCAGCAAATGCACACGTGCAATTGTCGAAAAACAAAAGCATCCTCAGTGTGCCTCTGGTGAGGATTGTGGTCTGGAAGTACTTGGACCGTTTTTCAAAAATGAAGCTGGCCAAGTGAATAGGAATATTTATAAAGCGCCTGAAATTGAAAAACTGCATGAAACCCTCCACTCCTCTGTGCCCTCTGTGGTAGTCTTACTTATCTGACTTTTCAAACAGACAATTATAGCGTGTAGGTTGGTCGATGTACATGTCACAATCTCACAAGAGGAGGTCAAGGCACAAAAAAATGCCATCCTTCCATTCGATAAAAAAATAACAATTTAAAGAAAAAAACCTACGTTTTTTAATTAGTTAAAATCTTGCATTAATTTTTTTTTTCATAATTTATTTATAGTTATTTACAACTGTATACACATATATACAACAAGTAAATTTGCTGTAGGTGACATAGTGACATGATACAAAAATGTGGAGAATCTACCCACTGATAGAACTCCAATAACATTTCTAGAGAAGATCTCGAGGCCATCTTCTTTTCAGACGCCTAGGAGGATTATTAGGTAATGAAAGAGAAGCCAGGTTAAAAACAAGTGGATTTGGATGGTTGAGAAGTTTATTATGGAAGGAACGGTATCTGGTCCTAGCCAAATCCGCAACATATGGAACATTGAGGTCCTGATGAATGACTTGATTTGTGACAAAGTAAGGAGCATTAAGGATTTTACGAAGGATTTTGGACTGTAAGGATTGGATTCTGGAGGAATTTGATGGTTTAGTGGAGCCACAAAGCTCAACTCCGTATGTCCAGATAGGCCTTATAATAGTCATGTAGATCAGTCTTTTGTAATGGATTGGCAATTGTGATTTGGTGAGATTTATTGGAATTTATTTTAATCCTCCAGTTTTGGCACCATTCTTTAAGGGTGGTGATGTGGGATTGGAGGGTTTGGGATACAATGTAAGGATCATTGTTCATTGACAATAGACAAGTGTCATCGGCATACGTGGTGAGGCTAGTGCTAGGATGGGTTGGGATGTCAGCTGTGGCGTTAATTTTGAACACCCTTTATATATGACAAGGTACTAAATTCCAGCAGTTTTTTTTTTTTTCTCAAGGGTCCTTGTTAATACGAGTAAAATGTACGATTACAATTTAAAGAATAGTAATCGATATTAATAGTAATAATATTTGATAGAAAAACCATCGAGTAAAGAACAAAAAATTCCAGAACATTTGTTCCATTCGGAATCATTCAAGCCAGGGATCTTTGAGGCTAATAAATCTAATAACTCTCACATCACCTGGTCAAGTCAAAGCCCTTCAAGAACCGATTTATTTTGTTGAGCTGAGGGTCGGCTTTCATTATCCGAAATCGCTGAGCACTCAAGTCCAAATTACATTAGCCCCTGATTAGGACTGGAGGGCTGGCAGGAAAGAAAAGAATTGTATGTCGAAATAGGTTAATTTAATGCAAAGATTTAATATTTTAGCTTTTGCTCATTTGCTCATTCATTTGAATAATGAACATCTGTAATCAACCAAGGAAATAAAAAATTAAATGTTATTTTTTTTTTTTAATAATTTATTTATTGATATTTACAACTGTATACACATATATACAACAATAAATTTGCTGTAGGTGACATAGTGACATGATAAAAACATGTGGAGAATCTACC
>NW_027109908.1:2032251-2045240 GCF_000696795.3 Halyomorpha halys
TATTAAATTATTTTAATATAAAAATTAGCAAAAATAATTAATTTTACATTTATAAATTTAGTTATAGTTATTCAAAATCAAACCTATCAATATCACCTCTTTATAAAACCTATCGACACTTACTAGTATTGATTTATTTATTATAATCATCAATAGACATTGAACACAAAAAAAATAATAATAAAATATAAGATGATATTTTATGAGATAGCTCGTTTTGTCTTTGAGGACAGCGCTGAGTGAAATATCTTCCATCCGAGGAATGTCGTAACATAGTGGTGGAAGAAGCGATCCGACTCGAGCTCTATGAGAGAAGAATGGGAAAGAATAAAAATTAGATTAATCATAAACTTTTTTTTAAATATCTTTATTGCCATTTACAACTTTACATTCATACAGAAACATCCAGTAAATTTGATTTTAGTTTATAATGGAGTGATACAGGCGTGTGAAGAAACTACCCACTCTAATGACGTTTTTACATTAACAGATCTCGTGGCCATCTTCTTTTCAGGCGTCTCGGAGGATTGTCAGGAATGGAGAGGAAGCAAGGTAGGAAACTAATTAGTTTGGGTGGTTAGGGTGTTTATAAAGAAGAAATGATATCTGGTTCGGGCTAGATCGGTTACATGCGGAACATTAATGTCTTTATGTTTGATTTTGTTTGCGACAAAGTAAGGAGCATTGAGGATTTTACGAAGGATTTTGGATTGTAAGGATTGGATACGAGAGGAATGCGAAGGTTTAGTGGAGCCCCATAGCTCAATTTCCGTTTGTCTAGTAAGTGCTGTAATAGTCGAAATCGACTTGCAGTTTTCTCTCTTTTTTTGTATGACGATTCCGAGTTTGTCATTTTTCCATATGTTGTCCAAGGTAGCGGATATGTTTGACAGGGGTCAATCATAAACATAACCTGCAGATAGAAGCAATCACCCTCCACAAATGAATAAAAAAAATTACAACCTTAAAGTTCTTGATAAATATCGCGCTGAACTCCTTGACAATAATTTACCAAAATAGAACTTAATAAAAAGATTTTTAGACCATAAACGAGACGAAAAAAAAAATAGTTTAGCAATTCTATCAATTCAAAAATCATAAACGGAAAAAAAGATGTCATCAACAAGTTTCCTGAGGGTTAAATATAAAAACTAAGCAATGTTTTTTTTTGTCGCAATTAAAAATTATTAATTTACATTCGAGTACTGTCATGACTTTTTGAAACTAACCCAGAAGAGCGAATACTATCTGTCCTACAAGCAGCAAGCTCGCTCCCCGTACGATCTATCCAGGAGCCTTTCGACTTAACATCGTTATAAATAACCTGCCGCCGAAGCGTTGGCGTCGTGATCCGCAGAAAGCGGTGCCGGGTGGGCCTATTATCTCCTCTGAGATTTATACCCTAATAAGCAGATGAAGACGTGGCGGCCGGAGTGGAAGTGTATTTCATGCACAATGATATATACCTTGTCAGTCCAATAGACCAACTCATTAGCTGGAGATCTTTTAGAAAATTCACGCCCCCTTTCAATTAATATGGGGGTCGGCGGATAGGACCATTAGGAACCCTTGTGCTTATGGATCAAAGGGAATCATCAGCCTCTGGGTTTAGGGAGGAAAGGGCCTCAGGTCTGACGATTTCCAGGATAGTAGAAACGTTGACAATCCAAAACCACGATATTTGTTGCCTTCATTTGGATATTCAAGGGCAGTGGTACTCAACCTTTATTTCATAGAGGCCACAAACATGTGTTAGTCATGGTGTCGCGGGTCGCAAAAAATAAATAATTAAAAAAATTAGTTAATGATTTCTTAGGTTTTCGCAATTGTTACAAATTGAATTAAACAACTATGAACGGATTCCTCAGGTATATTTTAAATATTTTGTTGTTTCCTGACGTTTTTTGAAACACGTTGTGGTGTCCGTGGTCACAAGTAGTTGTTTAATTCAAATTATTTTAGTATTAATAAAAAATCAAATTCAAAATTGAAAAACTTATTACTCTAGCAAAAAAACGTTTGGATTAGCTCCGTAAGTATATCCAAAAGTATCAAATCTATTTATTGAC
The DNA here is from genome assembly GCF_000696795.3 of Halyomorpha halys. Classification (NCBI taxonomy): domain Eukaryota; kingdom Metazoa; phylum Arthropoda; class Insecta; order Hemiptera; family Pentatomidae; genus Halyomorpha; species Halyomorpha halys. Next base: position 2,034,321 of record NW_027109908.1, read on the forward strand.
CTAAATATAAATATCATATTATTAAATAAATCAAAAATTGTATCCTTATTAGTCTCAACACTTTTTATTCCAGATTTTTGAGACTAATAAGGATACAATTTTTGATTTATTTAATAAATAATTACCTGTTTCAAGAAATTGAAATAATATATTTAAAATAAATATCATAGTTTATTAATGGTTAAGATTTTAGATATTCAGATTTAAACCTAATATTTTTTTTTAGGGCATGAGTAATAGTAGAAAATCGGTCTGGCTCGCTCGATACGGAATTAAAAACGCCCAATGTAACACAACACTTCATTTTTCTGCATTTCCTATACTAAAATGAAGTTTTGCCAGAATACATTCAGACGTCTGATTTAAAATAAAAATTAATGAATAAATTGTCATATATTGCGGCAAATTAACGTATCAGTAGTAGCACTGCACACTGTAGTGTTATGTACGACCTATTTACTCAGCCCGCTAATTTTTCTAATGGGTGTGAAATGCAAAATATTTAAAATAAAATAACACGAGATGGGCCAACCACAAAAGATCGGCGGGCCGCAGGTTGAGTATAGCTGGTCTAGATAGATGGCTTGAAAAACACCACTAACTTTCCCATGGTTTTAATTATCTTTCCCTGACCAAAAATGGCAATATTTACTCAAGCCAGAAATATAGTAATGGAGGTATAGCTTTAAGGGTAGAACTGACACCCACAAAGACAAGATTGGAATTTTGTATTACTTGTTGATATCGATATGACCAAAACTCTAGAAAAAACTAAACCTACAAAAGCGTTTGTTTGTATCTTAAATTTTTTTAATTTTTAAAAAAGTATAAAAAAGTGTGGATTTATAGAAAATTGCATTCTGAAAAGGATTATGTTATTTGTTTTAATAAGACTTATTTTAAAATAAGAATAAGAATTATAAGATGATTTTAATTACTGTATTATTGTTTTAATATTGGTTATTTTTCTGTAATAAACACATTTTAAATTGATCATTTTAAAATTAAATCAAAATTCGTACCGCTACAACCTATGAAGGGTTAAGGATGAAGTACTTTGTAAGGGAGTACTGTTAACAGACCAAACGGTTGTGCAAGGAGGTGACTCGAAACAGGGTCCTCCAGGATCATCATGCCTTACCACTGTGCCACCACGCTCCCTAAAATGATCATTTATGTTTCTAAAATAATTGCGTTTTTATGTATGTTTTAAATTACTATCATATTTGTTTTAACTTATTTATAGAAATGCTTAAATTATTTTTATTCTTTAAAGTTCTTTTATGTATTTAATTAAGTTTCAGTTCTACTGAATCTTTTTTTTATTTTACTAAATTAATTTTTTTTTTTTAGTTACTTGTTTTAGACCTGAACTTTTTTATTATAATAGGACTTATTTCTTGTTGGTATAATAAATAAAATAAAATAAACTGGTAGCCTAAACATTTTGTCCATTCTTCACTCAGTGCTCATCAACATCTTGAAAGGTATCTATCGCGCGATAAAAATTAACCTAGTTTAAAGTTAGCAAACTTGAGCCCAAGCTCATTTTTGATTCAGCTCTAATATTTCTCCAAATTCTAAAAGCTACCTACAACACCAACAAATTTAATATAACATCATCTAATGTAGAGTAAATTTACTAAAATATGAGCCCTAATAAAACTGTTCGTGCTTAATAGTATCATACAGTTTTGAAAAACACAGATGTTTTTCGAAATAACAAATAATCAACTTTTTGAAAGTTTATTTTGGTAAATATCATGGAAACTGGAACGAACAATCATCGCTAGAAACTGGTTTATGGTACTTATACCAAGCTTCAATTAGAGTGCTGATATACATCTGTACATTTCATAGTGTATTTTTTCCTTATACTTTCTCTACTAATATCTGTTACATCATTAGATTACTAACTATTAATGATTATTCATTATCGGCAATTATTTAACTTACAGGCAAACTTCATTTAGTAATACAGTTTTTAAATAACAAATTTGTTTATTTAAAACTGGCATTGCAACGCTAAAAATTATTATTTAATTTATTTTTAATTATTATTAGTTTATGATTTATATTGCCTGACTCGTTCAGTTGACGTTCTTACAATGTATAATCACGAAAATGTATTTTATTAAAACAATAAGAAAACAAACAATTAACAACTATTTATTTTCTGACGTTCTGCTCAAGTTTGTAGAGCTTCATCAAGACTGTTCCAGAGATTTCGACTTATATTGTACATGTTTACAGTTAAAATTTATTTTTACCGCACCCCTGACCATCTTCATAATTTGAAATGATACGGTCAATTATTCTATTAATTAATTATTCTCTCTCTTTTTAAAAACTATTATTTTTTTATTTATATCTATTTTTTATAATTCATTGTTACTATTCACAATTGTTCAATATTTATAATGTTGTAAATAGTTAGGGGCGTCTGTGCAAGACTAAATCCCCCACCATAATCAATTGTTAAGTGAAACTGTTATAATAACCATGTAAGACCTGCCAGGCTTGAATAAAGAATAAATAAATAAAAAGTTTCCGGGAAAGATTTTTTTACATTTTGCCATTCAAAATTCTCTTATTTCTATGAGATGCAAGTATTTAAAACATAGAGAGGCTTCTATTTTCAGAAATAAAACATATATTTTTCTAAATATTTCTTTTTCTTCAAAGTCAGGTAAAACTCACGTACAAAATAAAAACATAATCTCATTCAATCCTAAAAACGGAATTAGTCAGACTACCAACTAATTAGCTCAATCATTGGTTTTCATAAAAATAAAGAATTGTTATTCTGAAACCACTGGGATTGGGTCCTGATGAAGTCCTATAAAGTGAAACGAAACGTTGGTTACCAATATAGTGCAAGAGCCGGGAAGAATAAAAGACAGTTATCTCACCCCAATTTTTGATTACTCTAATGAAAACTATGTATAATTACTGGTCAAAATTGATGAGTCTACCAAGTATAGGTAGGGGGAATAAAAAATGGTGGCTGTTTCAAAACCTTAAAAAAACATTAATTTTTCATTCGGAACTCTACATCTTAAAAACTACCTACAACAATAGAAAATCTTAGAGAACATTATTTAAAGTATAGTTAATTTGCTGAAATATTAGCCCTAATAGAGCTATTTACGTCCAATAGTTAATATAGCCTACTAAAAAGCAATATTTAATAAAAAAAAATTACTTAAAATCAGTATTTAATTTATTTTGAGAAATCTATATCTCAGGAACTATGTGGCGTACAGATGTCTATTAGCATTCAAATGAAAGCTAGCTTAATGTACTATAGAGTAGTTTATGACCTTTACTTTCGTAGTAATAGTAGTTTTCATGATATTTGCTAAAATAATTTGATTTACAGTTGTTCGGACAATAAGTTTGATTTATGTGAAACTTCATTTCAGAAACCATTGGACGTACAGATGTCCGCCACTGTTCAAATTAAAGCTAGTTAAATTTACTACAAAATTGTAAATTATGTTTATCTTTATAGGAGTAGTACTTTTTATAAAAATGATATTTGACAAAATAAACTCACAAAATGTTAATTTCAAGTTGTTCGTATAAAATGTTGGATTTTTGAAAAAATATATCTCTAGATTCATAAGACGCACATATGTCTGCCAACACTCAAAATAAAGGAAATTTAACTTACTATGAAGTATTTTATAACACTTATCTTCGTAGAGGTAATAGTTTTTATGACATTGACATATGAATATGAATTTGGCAAATGGAAATTTGTTCGAACAACTATAAATCAATTTATTTTAGCAAATTTCATGTATACTATTACTCCTACGAAGATTACCATCATAAACTGCATTATACCTTATTAAACTAGCTTTATTTTGAGTGCTAATAGACATCTTTACGTCAAATGGTTTTTGAGATATAAATATTTCAAAGTAAAGTCACTAACTACTGATTTTTCAGTACGTCCCATACATTTTTATGAAATGTTACTTTTTAAAAAGCCATATCTCGAAAACTATTTAACGTAAATAACTTTATTAGGGCTCATATTTTAGCAAATTTACTTTAAATGACGTTCTCTTAGGTTTTCTTGTGTTATTCCCACTTTTTAAGATATAGAGCTCCGAATGAAAAATTTGGTTTTTTTTTATCGCTTTGAAACAGCCGCCATTTTTTATTCCCCCTACCTATACTTGGCAGACTCATCAATTTTGACTATTAATTATACATAGTTTTCATAAAAGTAATCAAAAATTGGGGTGAGATAACTGCCTTTTTTCTCCTCTTGGGCTCTTGTACTAATAGTTTTCTATTAATTTTGTACCTTTCTAAGCCACAACCCGGACCATCTTCCTTCAGTCTTTATATGTATATTTCGACATAATTAATTATTAATTATTTTTTGGAACAGTGTAACCAGAATACTTATATTTTCCCTTTAAGTTTAAAGATAATGGAGCACTAAATGTCTAACCGAATGCCATTTGGAAGCAACAACAATCTCGTGATGAGTTCCGAGTTTTCAAATAGTGCCTCTTAGTTGTTTTTGGTGCTAAACATAATAGTGCTAATTCCCTTTACCTAGAGTGCACGTTAAATCTAAACAAACCTTGAACTATTTCAATTTAATTAACATGCATTAGGCAGATGATGTGGGATCTACTCTAGTCTGCGTAAATGGGATTTTGTTGTTTTAATAATGATCCTCGAACTGGCGAAATGTTGTTTAGTTAATTATTTAATACTATTTCAGGGACTAGCAGCTTAGTATAGAGTCACGTATGGGAAGTGACAAAGCAGTACAGCATGATAAACCGGACTTAGCATTAGTTGGTAATCAATAGTAGTTGATTTTGGAAAACAATATTTATGGAATTATTGAGCATAAAGAAACATATTAGGGCCCGAATTGAAGCTCGTTAAATACACTATAAATTAGGTCATTTAGTTACTTGTAATACTTTAGAAGTTACAGACAATAAATTCAAAAATATATGAGGGTCGTTTTGAAAAACCTCTTATATTAGTGCAACATCTTGGACCTCCGAGGAGTGGTAAACTGTTTACTATCATTTTATTTAAAAACATTTTCACATAACACTCCATTAAAAGAAATTAATTCACCCTTACTTCTTGGTACAACTAAATTTTAATCTGCATTAGGCTAGAATAAATTTATGAAGCGTTGTATATCAAAACCAACCAAATAAATTTTTAATTTACAGTGTTGGTACTAGATTATAGTGAAAGGTAAAAGGATTTTCAAAGAAAGAACGTTATATTTAAATATTTTTGGAGAAAAAAAATTTATTTGTTTAGTCATAATCTAGTACCAAAACTATTAATTAAATAAATTAAAAATTTAAATTTGAATATTGAACTTGCTGATTTTGATCATTCTGCGTTTTTATAAATGTGTATGATTTTAACTCCAACAAATGTATGAACACCGAGATTTTATTTATTTTTTCTTATTTTAGACTGGAAACTCAATTTTGGTAAATCAGAAAAGTCTAACAATTTAAGGTGAAGAAAAATTAGACAAGAAGCTATCTTAAAATCCCTATTTTATACTAAATAAAACGAAGTTGATCCTTTTTATTATTAATTAATATTTAATTATTAAAGAAATCTAGTTCCTTTGTACAATAACAAATAACAACAAAGCAATCTGTATGATGCAAGAGTCATTCAACCTTAACTTAAACCATTACCCGTTTCACACTGATTCATCTTCAAATGTTTAATGTTTATTAAAAATCCTGAAAACTAGGTAATACATCGTATATTGTTTTAAGATTTTAAAAAATAAATTAGCTAATTAAAAATTGTTCGATTGAACAATCTTAAAGTCTCCTCCTCTAGTTTTAAGCAAAAATTTCAAAAGTATTATAGATATCAAATAGTCTTCCGTCCGTGGTGGTCTTAGTGGGGCGGGTCCGACCGGGAAGGACTACCTTTTATTTGTGTCATGATCTCTTGTGAGAAAAAAAAAGAAATTAAGATAAAATAAAAGTTTAGAGTGACAATAACAGATCTGATAAATATTGAATTTATAATAGGATGTCCTGTAGCAGTCTTCGGGTTGTGGTTGGGTTTCTTAAGTTGTAAGTCACTGCTCCTTTAACTGTCAGTAACTGGGAGTGGAACTTCATGAACCTTTTTTTTATGTAATCCTCTATTGTCTCTATTTGTAATTCCCGATGCAATTGACTGCAAATAGTTCCTATTATCACCATCCCATTATAATTTATTGTGAATTTAAATAAAAACTTTTATTCATAAAGGAATATTCTGTACATTCTTGAATCTTCTTATCATAATTACCAAGTATGAAATGCAACAAAAGAGCGAAATAAAGAAATTGGAAAACACTTGGAAGTTGGTATTTAAATTACATATTGCTTGAGCATATAAATTTATTTATTTATTTTATAATTTATAAATAAAATTTAAATTTTATTTATATTTTTATTTATACAATTTAAAATTTAAATTGATAAATAAAATTTATCAAATTTAAATTACATATACCTCGGGGTATATAACTTGGGGAAAAAGTGTATACCAATTGAAAATAATAAAAACTAATGACTTAATTCGTTCTAAAGACTTAACGAAAAAATTCTCGAAATCTGAAATAAAGTAAGTAGGCATTCTACAAAGTGATGGTTGACATGATATGTCTCTAGAATGTTGCCTTAATACTTTTTTTAAAGTATTAGTTAATATATTTTTTTTGGATTGGAAAGGTATCATAGCTTACGCGACGACATACCAAAAAACAACAACGAAATGATATTAAGTGGATTTTTCTACAAAAGCTGAAAGCGCCTTGAGGAATTCCTTCCATTCTGTGGTGCCGTTTCCTGCTGCAGCCGGCTCCAACGTCACTGTCCTGTTTGTACAGATGAAAATGAGGAATTCGAAACACGCCGAGGACCGTCAAGCTAGGAAACGCGTCACGGCATTCTCAAATGTTAATTGTGCACCTCAAATAGATTATATAAATGTTTATGTTTGTTACTTCCTATCAATGAATGAGATGGAATATATTTGCAATATTTATTTTTTCGCTGGCAGATTAAGGAATTCGAATGTCAACAAGAAAAATTCAACAATAATCTATTGTGGATGAATTTGGGTGATCTATGTATTCATCCTGTGTCTACTTTTATGTAAATATATATCATTATGTGAGAAATTTTAGGGAATTCAGCTCAAGTCTTTCATTAAGTCTTGACTCATTCATGTTGTGATCCATCACCCCTACGTGACGTTGACAATTTCTGCAATAGAATTCATTTAAAAATTATAAAATATGAGAAACACAAAAATTATTATTATTCGTACTCCCTCTCTTCACCAAAAATGAGGTTGTCTCGACCAAGCTTTGTACATCAAGATCGGTAATTGTGTACTTAATAGAAGTTATTCTGACTTATGTAGTCGGTAAACTGTTTTACTTACCGCTTTATTTAATATCATCACAATTCCTCAATTAAATTACAGAAAGATAACATGACACTAAGACTTATCGGAGTACGCGAAGAAATATTTGAGGTATTAGCAAAATACATAAAGTACAAACAAAACAATCTAAAATTCTTCAATAAATTGTGACCATAAACTGGTTTATTCCAAATCTTACCGTACACAACGGAATCAACAACACACTAACAATAGTATTTAAGACCTATGAAAAACACAGAATTCATGTTTCATTTTTATACTCATGATCCCCCAATCCACTTAACAAAGATCTTTCCGTCTCGCTATTATCCACTGGACCTGAATGCCGGTTAAAAATACAATTTCCCTTCGGCCAGCAAATACGAAATTTACATCAAGATCAAGAGAGAAAACAACACCAAAATTCCTGTGTTAGTTTTAACAAAGTTGAGAATACGCTGTAAAAAAACAAAATTATTTTGTAATAACGACTGATGTTTTTAAAAATCCTGAAATTAATTGACATATATTTCCCACTACGCACTACCACACCCAGCATATATGTCAATTAATTTATTGCTATTAACGGGAGCTCAGTGGCACAGTGGTAAGGAACTAAGCTACTAACTCAAATAGTACAAGAGCTTAAGAGGAGAAAAAAGGCAGTTATTTAATCAAAATTTTTGATTACTTAATTGAAAATTAGGTATAATTACTAGTCGAAATTGATGGGTCTGCCAAGTATAGGTAGGGGGAATAAAAAATGGGGGCTGTTTGAAAACGTTAAAAATAATTAATTTTTTATCGGAGCATAATATCTTTACTACTACGGACAATAGAAAATCTAAGAGAGCATCATTTAAAGTAGAGTAAATTTGCTAAAATGTAAGCCCTAATAGAGCTATTTACGTCCAATAGCCTTTTAAAAAGCAGCATTTAATAAAAAAACACTGAAAAATCAGTAGTTAGTTAATTTATTTTGAGAAATCTATATCACTGGAAACATTCAACGTAGAGATGTTACAGATAAATTCAGCAAATTTTACTCTACTTTAAATAATATTCTCTAAGATTTTCTATTGTTGTTGGTAGTTTTTAAGATATAGAGCTGCGAATGAAAAATTAATGTTTTAAACAGCCGCCATTTTTTATCCTCCCTACCTATACTTGCCAGACTCAGTTTTGACTATTAATTTTTATATTAATAATAGTTTTCATCAAAGTAATCAAAAATTGGGGTGAGATAACTGCCTTTTTTTCCCCGGCTCTTGTACTAACATTATCCGGGTTCGAATCCAGCTGTGGTAGATACTTATTTAATGAGCCGTCGGGAGTCCTCCTTTGTCCACCCAGCCTCATGAAGTGGATATCCTTAATTGGGCAAAAATCTGGCGGTTGAACGTGATTCTGACCAAATCAACCGCTGGTTTAGCGGTACAGATTAAATTAATATTTGTAGGCATTTTTAGTGATCCCTTTTCATTGAATTTATTCTATTGACCCATAACAGAATATTACTGATTTATAATTCAGTTATGACCAGTAATTTCTTGTACCGATTTTAGAACAGTACGCTAATATTAAATTAACAGATTGAGTTCTTAAAATAGGAGGATAGATTAAGGAGCTCCTAGATCGAAGAGATTAGAACTAAAGTTGTAAAAAAAAAATCGCTAATAAATTATTTTATTTATTTGTGCCTCAAATAAATTTCCAATTCATTATTGACACAACTGTGCTATCATCAGTCAATTATTAATAATTTTATCAATACTGAAGTGTAAAGTTGGTTCAGCACAAATATGTAGTAAATAAAACTTTTATTGGAAAAATTGTATACAGTACATCTTTACTTCTAGCCTTCCAAATTAATTTGTATTCATAAGAGCAGTTTCCAAATTTATCTTCATTTTTATTATTCTAATCCGTCTAATTTTTAGAATGGCCACACTCAAATCAAAATTATCTGAAGCTGTTATTGCAGCCTATTTCTTTATTTTCTATAATATTAATTCTTCTTAGTCCATCGACTTTTCCAATGAAATGTTGTCTTGTAGCAATATAATAAAAATTTAGTATACAATAAAAAAATTATGACAAGTTATGAATGAGGATTATGAAAAGGATATTATAGTTTTTAAATGGTAAAAATAGTTCAGCTTCTTCAAGAGCGACCGGTGCTTAGTGCTTGACATATTTAATTAACAACCCATTCATCACAGTAGATGTATACTTATATACCATTATCAGAAAGTAAACAGGTGCTTCAGTATTTGCCCTTGGATGAGAAACAGTATAAATTTATTTGCGCTCATATTTCCTGTTTAGACGAGCCGTTATGATATTATCTCCAACATACACATACAAACATATGGTCCTTAGTTTAGATATCAGAGCTAGCAGACGAAAACGCATTCCTTATACCCTTTCGCTAATATATTCCAATTAAACGCGGGTAAATATTAAGCAAAGCAAACATCATTCCAAACACTCATTGTTAAATCTGTTATATCATTTACATGTGCATCATGAAAAAATAAATAAAAACAATTCCGCAGAAACGATACTGACAGAAATCACTACTGAGATCGATTTATTTATTATTAAAATTCTTTATATTAGTAATAATTTAGGAATAGAAAGTTAATCAATATCAAACAAAATTTTATTCCATACAAAGCCACGAGCTTTTCAAGTAGAATTATATAATTCTAAAACAGGGTAACTTTTCAGTAGTGATGCACTATTTTATTGAAATGAAATCTGCAATCTCTGACAAGTGGCCATGAGATTTGAGTGCAATTTTAGAAACTCATTGGTTTGTCTTAAAATTATTTCTAATACCTTAACGGATCATATTTTTAGCCTTTTCTTGTTCAATTTTTCTCGCACTATTCATCAATATTGGTTTGATTTTGTTAAATTATTATGATGAATTATTATTGAAAGTTTCCAAAAGATCAATGAATATTTATTAATAATATTTGAAAATATTATGAGTTAAAAAAAAGTATAAATTTTAAAACTGAGAGAGAGACACTTTATTCAAAAGTTAGACAATTGCTTATTATTCATATATTGTATAGGTGCAGTCAGCAAATAACAAAAAATGTAATTGTAAAACATGATTTTTGTTTAAATGAAAAGATAGTGTTGCAGTTAAGAAAAACAAAATAGTTTTCAACGACGTTTTGCCCAATATTGTAGGATTTCATCAGGGCAACAGCCCTTGAAAACAAGATGATAGCTAAACAGATTATGATTTATTTATTGGAATCACTACAAAGTGAGTCCAATAAATACATTTTTTTGCGAAACGTTGGATAATAAATAGTTGCAAACTATTTTGTTCTTTTTAACCGCAACCATGACCATCTTCATATTTTAAATTATACGGTCAACTAATTATATATATATATGTGAATGATCATATAGGATTTTTATGTATATATTTTTTTTCTATACACACAG
>NW_027109908.1:2045290-2045725 GCF_000696795.3 Halyomorpha halys
TTTTTCTATATTTTTGATTTTTTTTTTTTTTTTTTACTTGTTATAATATTATTAGGTTTTCCCCTCCTATTATTTACCTATATATCTAACTCTGATTCTGTCTCAGTACAATATATACATATAAAATCCTACATACCATCCACAATTATACTTCATTAAAATCTTAAAAATAAAAAAAACTCAACATACATGTATAAACAAAAATTACATACTAATAAATACGTGATAATTATAACAATTTCTAGATCACATTTTACTGTCTCAGGATTTTGTGAATAGATAATTTTTTTTTTAGGATTGTAATATATATATATTTCAGAGAGTTTTTTTTTTATTTTATTTATTTTTTATTTTATTTTATTTTTATTTTATTTTAGTATGTATGAGATCATTCATCACTATTACCTGTTGCCCACAACTGTGTGGCAGATTGTA
>NW_027109908.1:2045775-2051388 GCF_000696795.3 Halyomorpha halys
ATTTTATTTTAGTATGTATGAGATCATTCATCACTATTACCTGTTGCCCACAACTGTGTGGCAGATTGTAATATCTATCAATAAATAAATCTATCTAAAAAAAAAAAAAAAGGATTGTAATAATTGTATTTCTATGATAATTTTAATGAATGAATATGGCTCACAAAATTCCAATGAGAATGCATATAAGTTTAATTGTATTTTTTTTTTAACATGGAAGTTAAAAAGTAAAAAAAAAATTTTTTTCTAAACTATTATTACATAACGTTATTATTTTTTTTTTTTTCAGTATGCAAGTACAAAGGTTAATCATTCAGTAAAAATAAAGAGTAATGCCATGAAGTGTTCTTATCCTCGCCTTCAACTTTAAAGAATGAAAAGACAATCAATAATCGAAGAATGTTGCATGATTATGATTAACAGAATCAGTCATTTTGAATCTACCATGTCTCAATCAAGGTACTGGTTTTATAAATTATACATCATGAAATATATGACATACTTAACATACTTACATAGATAACATACTTAAATTAAAAAATGTTCGCTCCACTGAAACTACAGGCTTAACTCATTTTATGTATTTTTAGAATGGAATTACAGACAATATTTGAAGTTTTATAACATGTCTTATAACATATTTTCAAACATGTGTCAATCAAATCAAATGATCAATGATACAAGCACTCATGATTATATTCGTGTATGGAAAATATAAATAAATCGCCAATATTCCATAAAAAGGGAGAATTCAACGAATTGGGTATTTTCATATTTATTTTTTTATAGGGCATTTTTTATTGGAATATTTATTAATATTGATAAGTTGTTCCAGGTACTCAATAATATAAATATACAGTTGTTTATGTTTCTAAACGAAATATGCTCTTCTAAAAATTTTTATATTCGGCATTTTTACATAACACCGACAATATGAGAATAAATACTGAATATTTTAAATATATAATGATTTTTTTGTTTTATATTTTTCCAATGGAGGCGACATCTGCAAAATGAGTCAGATAGCCCATTCAGTATTCGCTAAACGCTGAAATTAAAAACCGTTATCTATGAAAATTGATTCGAAGCCATAAAATTATAGTACACCAGTTTTGATCGAGATGTTTATTGACGCCAGGATGCTTGCAATTTTTCAATATTAATGAGCTAGTAAAAAGGATCTATAAATGTGGGTATATCAGGAATAAAGGTATTTTATTAGTCTGGTGCATTTGGATGTATCCTTTTAATAACGGCTTTAAAACAATAAAGATTTTATTGCCTCCCCTATGTAGGTCGAAGGAGAAAAATAACCTGGAAAACAGATCAATTGATGTTTATTGTTTTCTTTAAGGCTTGTTGTCGTGAACGTCGGGTTGTCTTTGATCTGGCTTCAAAGCATAATTAAAATTTAAACTCTGAAATAAGCATTAAAAAAAACAACACAAACAAACGAGGTCACAGGAGTTTTTTTTTAAATTGGATCTTTTATTTTATACCTTTATTTAAAGATGTAAGGAATATACATCTACATAAAGGTCCATTTCAGCAAAACGGGGGATATTAATATCTTTATGGATAATTTTGTTTATGACATGAAGAATTCTTCGGGGGAATTCGAGAGGGAAGAATTAGTTTTCAAGAGGTGTCCTAAGACACAATTCCATAGTCTCAAACAGTCCCCAGTACAAATTATATGATCTTTTTGCAATTTGAAGTTGGGAGATTTGCCCAATCAAATGCTTACGCAGCGGTTTGGGGACAGCTATTGGTCAGATATTGGTGAGTGAGTGAGAGTGAGAGTGAGAGTGAGAGTGAGAGTGAGAGTGAGTGTGTGAGTGAGTGAGTGAGTGAGTGAGTGAGTGAGTGAGTGAGAGAGAGAGAGAGAGAGAGAGAGAGAGAGAGAGAGAGAGAGAGAGAGAGATTTACATTCCCAGTGGTCTAGAGAGTTTTCCCAGAAATGTTCTATTTTCATAAATATTTTTGGAAAACTGACCTTTTAAGTAGCTTATAAGCAATTTTGATTGCTCTATTTTGAAAAGTCATTAAATGAACTGGTGAAAAGAAAAGGTATTTTGGTAAATTAAAATTCTATTTCTAAATTTAAATTTTACTTTTAAATTACATTTCCTAAATTTTATATATTAAAATATCATCATGAAGTACTACCATAGTAATTTTTAAATAATAACATTCCTGCTTTGCTTGAATAGTGTGGAAAAAATAAAGTTATCATTTATTTCCTGTTTAAGGTATTCCTTAAACAACGTAGACTAAAGTTGATTCGTAACAACTCTTATAGCTTTAAGGAAAGTATGTAGGATGGCCTAACGAAGGAAAAGTAATCGCAGTCTACGATACTATCTTTGAATTACGCCCAATTCTAATAATCAAATAATTCTATAAGTTAATGTTCCCTAATAGCAATAAATAAATATTTAAAAAAAAAAAAAAAGTAAAATAAGACCTTTTGCCAACGTTTAAGTAAAGCAGCGATATAGACTTCTGATAGAAAACTCTTAATTTGTTGACTTATTATTATTATAAGACGGTGAAAACAAAAGTTTTCAATATGACCTACGAGATATATGGGCTTTCCGAGACCAGGTTAACACTTTTCGTACAATCAGAAATTTTTAACTCAGAGAAAAAGTTAAAAATTATAATTGAAATAGCAAATATACATTCCATTTCAGCATTTATTTTAGACTGGCTTTTCTTCTTTACATATTCAAACGCTCTAGAGATAATTGTTCCAAAATTTTTATATTTATTTAGCTCAAGGGGGGTGCCGAGAAGTTTTTTTTATCCCAACAAAGGTGCCGTTGCAAAAATAAATTGGAACCGCTGCAATAGGCGACATACTTGTACTCCACTAAATTCATAAAGTTGCCAGCTTTAAAGTTACCCAACATAGGCTAACTCGAAGACCACACTTTAACCTGTGATTAACAGTTGAAACGTAGTAGGGATTCTATGAAAGCACTCTTTGAAGGTTATCGTGATATGGCAATTATAAAAAGTAGAAAATTTCTACTTTGCTGTAATATTTGCTATTTTTAAATACGTATGATGGATTGTACATGAAGGAATTTGAGGCATTTCTGATCATGCCATTCTGACGAACTAGATACCACAGGTTGGTGTAAAAATAACGCGAAGCGGTTTACGTTATCAGCAGAGCGTTGAAGGAGATTATCGAGTAGAAATATGTAACAATAAACGGACAAATGCTTTCCTTCCGTTGTCAACATAAAATTGATAATTTACGTCAGTCGACAATATGTACTCCAACACCTCTAACTGCATTCCTAACATATCTCTGTCCTGTAGCCAGCCTGCTCGGGGCCACTTGTGCTTTATTTTATAACACTTTATATGGAAGATGGCAGTATAATGTCTGGAATACACTGGTGGTCGGATCAGTAAAGAATGGAGTGGTGATGTGGTCAGCACAGCGGTGGGTACAACACAGTTTTTGCTTCTAGGCCCAGTTAAAGTCGGAGATGTCTTATCAGGATTCATTTCTTTAAATCAACATAATCAAATTTATTTTTTATGTTTTTAATCATTTATCTCTGTTTTCAACTCTTTAAATATCATGGGATAAAAATAACGAAGGAAACTCAAATATCGGGGATACATTATTCAAGCGAATTAACCTACTTTTTTAGGCTCAAAACAACTTTATGACCTAATAAATTAAACAAAGCATGAGAAATGTTTAAAATTATAATAATTAAAACATTTTAGAGGTAAACGAAGTATACGAATTAATGAAGCTCCTAAAAGAAAGAGATTTTGCCTGCTTTGACGAGGTCTACTGTGTAGATACGGATGGATCCACAAGATGTGCGGATATTGTTGCTTTTCCTAAGAAGGGGAAGTCGGCAATCATTCTGGATCCCACCGTGAGATATGAAAATAACGACCTGGACCAGGCAAATAAGGTAGATAGAGAAAAAAAGGAAATCTACGATAAATGTATCCCTTTCCTCAAGGAGAAGTTCCGTGAGGGCTTCGGAGAACGAGACTTCAACGTGAGAGGCCTCTGGTTCGGAGCCCGTGGAACGATTCCCAGCATAACTAGGAGCTTCATGGAGGAGCTTGAGGTCGATGTGCAGGACGTGGCTAGGATGAAAGAGAATATAATATTTGACTTCCTGGGAATCATACACCACACCACCACATGCATGAAAATTAATGAGTAGGGGAGTTATCCAGAGGAGGGATGGCATGCATGCCTCGCATATCTTATTTGTTGTTTTATTTATTTATTATTTTTGATATTCTAATATTTGTTATATAGGGGAATTTGTTGATAAAATGAAATAAGGGTTGAAAAATAGAAGGGAAAGAAAAAAGGATGTAATTGAAGGAAAAGGAAAATTGAAAAGCTTGTATTTAGTTTCTAGACTGGTATGAATTGTAAAAGAATACTGTGGGGAAAAAAAAAAAATGTTATCTTTCTATTATAATATATCATATAAAAATATGTAATTTATATATGTCTGATCACGGATTGATCAGTATGCTGTGTAATGTGACAACCCGATGTATTTGGGCAGCATGAATGAATAAATGTCTTTCTCTTCTCTTCTCTAATAGTATGATACATGAAGTCGAGAAAGTTCTCCATTTTCACACGGGTACAATTAAGATTTTTTAATGTACACATACTTGGTAATTATGAATTAGTGCTAATGAGGAATTTTTAGAAACTAAACTGCAATACAAATTGAAGGGCTGCATCATTAGAGATAGATACATGTTCTCACCTTCGGATTTTAATTGACAGCACTTCGTTACCTCAACGACTTGTAAATATATTGAGAATCAGAATAAATAATATGACTTTGATACTCAACCCTGCTCATAGAGCAATGTTGTTCATAGACAACACTAATACCATGTAGAATAAATTAAAAGTATTTGTGGTAGTTTTGTTTTTTCACTTTATAATAAATTAAAATAAATAAGACCGTTTAAGAGACATTGACATAATGAGTAAGTAGCGAAAAACAAAATATTTCACTTCTTCAAACCATCAACAATAAAACCACTCTGAATAAGACAGTATACACCTGACCATCTCTTTCTAATTCACATACAGTGAAATCATTTAAATATCGCTACTTTGTTTGAATAGTGGCACATCTGATCAAAAAGGTTTTGGTTTAATCTTGAAATTGACGTGTTGCAAAAATATTATCATAGACAAGGGTTTCTTTCTTTAATGTAAACCCCCCTATAGACTGCCCCAAAGCAAGTAGGGTTGTTAAAGAGTAACTATAATTTATGGTACAACGTAGGGATGGGATATCGGAAGCAAAATAGCGACATTGATATCGATATCAGCTGACAATGTGGATATCGGAAATAATATCGATATTCAAAATTTCTATATTTCGAAAATTTAACAAATTAAAGAAACAGTAATTATAAAACAATACAGAAAAACATAGAAGGACCTATCTTATATTATACCTAGTCAAAACTTACAAAAAATTCATAATAACGTTAAATTCTTTTGTTTGTATATATTTTAAGAGTTTTTTATTTTATTTTAATTTTTTTTTATTATTATTATTATTTTATTTTTTATTATTTTTT
>NW_027109908.1:2051438-2054123 GCF_000696795.3 Halyomorpha halys
TTTATTTTTTTATTTTAGTATGTATGAGATCATTCATCAATATTACCTATTGCCCACAGCTGTGTGGCAGATTGTAATATCTATCAATAAATAAATCTATCAATGTTTTTAAAAAAAATAACGTTAAAGCAAAGCAATGCCATGACAACCAAAATAGAAACATAACAAATATTCGAACACTCACCAAACATTAGAAAAAGTGAAAAACATTGGTACTCCAAATTTACATTATTGACATTAACAAACAATATCTAATTTAAAAATCGACATTTTCAAAGTTAGAACATTCTTATATTTCTGTCTGATATCGATATCAACAATTAGTAGTTATAATAAACGAAATATCGATATTCTGTTCTTTGCTGGATATTTCTCTATTTATTGAATATTTTCATGCTTCCAAAAATAATTTACAAATAGTTCTGAGTTGTGTGATTATTTTAAAGATCGAATTACCTATATATTTTTTGTTTGATCTTCTAGTTAATACATATACGGCTGTGATTTTTAAAATTTGGGGAGAATTTTTTTTTTTTTTTAAACCTATAAATCGGAGGAAAATATTGCGAAATTATCGAATATAAGATATACATATCGAAATACCGAATATCGAAGACAAAATATAGATATTGATATCCCATCCATACTACAAGCTAAAAAATAAGTCATATACAGGATAAAATAATTTTAATTTTTTTCAAATGTGCGACTATTCAAGCAAAGTGGAGATATAATAAACAATATATGTTTTCAAAACAAATATATTCTGTAGAACACATGACCATTGACAAAAATATACATGACAGACCGCCTCTTATTCATGTTTTGCTCTTAATTTAATAAAGATAAAAAGTTACTTATGATGTTTTAACTTCTCGTAGTTAATTCATATTGCTTCGAGTGCTATTATTTGGTGTTCCCCTCAGCTTTGTAAGTGCTATTAATACAGTACTAATTAATCTACTGCCAAAATTATACATGACCGATTGTTTTTCCTGTTTCTTTCTTTATTATTATTATTTTTTTTATACAGGAACAATGCCGCTGATAAGATTACACCGTTTCATCCATTAGATGACTCCTACTTCTATTCAAATCTTTGTAATATCAATTTAATGAAATTTCTGGAAATTGAAAAGCTGCAACTAATGGGCAGCTTCTTCAGACGTTATCATCATGACTATTATATTTGCTGATCAATATTTACTTACACACAATTCTAATGTATATATAAATGGAGGAAAGAACAGATACCTGAGGAATATAATGGAAGGATGTACCGAGTACAAAAGACTGGTCCATGTCACGAAAGGAGAAATTTCTTCAATACATAGAAAACGTCCGCTCTTTACATTAAGAATATTTCTAGGTAGTGTACAAGATCCATGCAATGCCCTTCATGTTACACAGATAAAAAAAATAAAAAAGATGTTCATTAGCTAAAACATGTTTTTATACTTAATTTCAATGTCAGTTTAACAATATAACACCGTAAGGGCTCTTCTAGTAAATAAAAAATGATTTTTTTTTGTTTAAATTTTCTTTTAACTTAAAGAAGCATTATATAATGTATAAAATGCAATTTGATTAAAATTTAAATACCTGTATTTTAACGATGAAAACAATGGTCGTCACACATATATTCCTTCACGAGTTTTATAAACTGAATTACTGAATAATGACTCTAGAAAGTTATGTTATATCTCCACATTTTCTTCTAAACATTTAGACAACGTGAAATAATCAGAAACAATTAAATTTTTTTTCAAATAAATATAAAAAATAAAATAAATTTGATGATAAAAAAAAAATAGGAAACAATGTAAAAATCCTTGAGTGTGGCATTACCCAGAACGATCTTAGCTGGTGGGAGCTGGGACAATGCTAAACACAGTTCGGGACAATTCAAGGTGAGCAAAACGGAGTTGCTAGAGCTCTTCCCACCAATCTGAACACAAGCCAGAAAAGTGACCTCCCTTGACGATAGCTTATCGTCATACGTGCCCCCAAGCCAAGCAACCGCTATTACCTTAAACATTACCTTGAATCGCTGTTAAAGTGTTAAATAAGTGACTGGAGTAATAAATTGTACCTCAGAGGGGTGTTGCGTTACAAACCCAGGTGTCAATCATTTAGTAATCAATTCGGTCGCAAAACATGGAAACTGAAAAAAATGCTTGTTAATTTCAATGAATTTTTCATCAATCATCAGTAACCTATTACAACTTAATAACATTATCAAATTATGAAGAAGATGGTCAAAGATGCGGTCAACAGAAACAAAAATAGTTAACAACTATTTACTGCCGACGTTTCGCTCCACTTTGTCGAGCTTTACCAGGACTAAAAAGATACAAAGACAACTAAAAATATTTTGACAGTAGGATCATACGATAAGGTAAATTAAGGCCGTAAACAGCCGTCACCCCCTCCACTCTGTATACTTCCGATTTCCTGTCAAAGTTTCGAAATCTCTCTACTTGAACAGATGGGATTTTTTGTTCTTTATTCATTTATTATTATTACTATTAATTTTATTTTTACTTATCCTTTATCGAACTTTATTTAATCCCAACTTACATTCTCTTATTTTCTGTCGTTGATTGTTGATTTTTTTGCTTAAAGGCGTAAAACCCTCTGGTCATCAACGATAAAAGTAAAAAAAAAAATAAATAAATAAAAAAA
>NW_027109908.1:2054814-2063915 GCF_000696795.3 Halyomorpha halys
AATTCTTATGATGAGTGGATGTTCGGGGTACATGTTTCTCAAATTTTCTGTCTTTTATAGTGTTAAATTTTGTGTTCTTTTATTTACTTTAATATTTTCACGTGTTATTGCGTAATATTATTTGATATTCTTATTATTGTCTACTTTATATTAATACTATTTATTTCATTTGTATACAAATTTCTTTTCACTTATTTTTACATAATTTTAACCCTACCTTAATTTACCATAATTTACTACCCTACTCCCTTACTACTAATACTAATTTACTACAACTACTTTGATTTCTTCTTTTTGTTAATTTATATATAAGTTTCTTTTCACTTATTTTTACACAATTTTAAAAAAACCTTAATTTACCTTTTTATATCTAATGATCCTACTACGTCAAAATATTTTAAATTGTCTTGGTATCATTTTAGCCCTGGTGAAGCTCTACAAAGTGGAGTGAAACGTCGGGCAATAAATAGTTGTTAACTATTTTTTTGTTTCTTTTGATTGCACCCATGACCATCTTCTTCATAAAATAATTCGGTCAATTATATATATATATAATTAATAGTCACCTTATCCATTTAAAATTACGAATTCCCTCACAATTCTTTCAAGAATCTACGGAATAAGCATTAAAGAATCCGGTGATGTCAAATTTTCAATTTATAGTATATTTTAGATAACATGTTTAACGAACAAGCGCCTCAATTGCTTATAAATAATTACTAAATGTTGCAGATTAAAACGAAAAGCTTTACATTTTCGATAAAACAAATACGCTTACTACTCATAGTGTGATAAACCATAGACGCAGATAAAACAGCGAATCATCCAGACTAAAGTTGCCGAACATTATGCAATTGGATAACAAGTTTATAATTTCCTAACACAACCTTGATAGAGCTTGTTTGTTGTCAGTATACTTCCGCGCAATTAATATGCATTGCACTACTGTAACTCATATCTCCTTCAGGTCGTTTCATATGGAAGGTATCTGGTGCTGTGCGCGCATCACGTAGCTTTCCCTTACCACCTTGCTTTGGAATGAAATAAATTCTGTTTCGTTGTAGAACAGATATTTTTGTATTATCTATTGTGGAAATACATTTTTGTGCTAATTTTACCATATGTTTTTAAAAAAATATTTTAACAATATCTATCTAATGCTAGATTGTAGAATACTGAAAATACTAAGAATAATTTTATGGAATTATCCTGTCAACTAAAAGACTCATATTTAGGTTAAGTGAAAAAAATAGAAAAATATTACTTGTGCAATCACTATGGTGATGAAAAAAATTGACATAACTGGGGAAACCGACAAACAATGTCCAAGTTCCCACACAGTCGAACTCATGTAAGAATATACCTTTTATTTAAGTGCTTATCATCCACTGACTTTCTATGTTAAAAATTATTTTTAAAATATTTAGCTTTCCAACGATATATAATACGTCTATATTACTGCACTTATTTCCGAAAATGTGTTTTCAACCTGAAAACATATTTTTTCTCTTATCTCCTGAAGTTTATCATCTAGTCCTTTTATACTTCTGACTCCTCAAATCCTTCGCCAACTTCCTCCCAAAGCAATAATGTTCTTTACATATCTCTATAATTGCATCCTTAGAACAACCAACATTCCTGTCCTTTGGAAACACTCCATTATAATCCTCTTTTCAAAACTAGGAAAACCTCCTTATAATCCTGCTTCGTATAGACCTATTAGCTTACTTCCAATCCTCTCAAAAATTAAAAAATCCTCCTAAAACGTATTCTATCTATAGTTCAATCACAGAGTTTTCCCCCACACCAATTTGGATTCCGCCCTAGGCACTCCACAGTTCAACAAGGTCTCAGAGTCGTTGACTATACCTCTTCAGCTCTTGAAAAGAAACAATACTGCTCGGGTGCCATTCTGGACACAGCGCAAGCTTTTGATCGGGTATGGCATGCCGGATTGCTTTTTAACCTTAAGCCCATATTACCCCAAACCTTATACCTTATCCTTCGCTCCTACCTCTTAAATCTCCTTACAAGTTCGCAGTGGTTCCGAGTACTCAAATATCTACCCGATCGAGGCAGGAGTTCCCCAAGGCAGTGTCTTAGGTCCTGTTCTCTACATCCTCTTCACTGCTGGCATTCCCATAAATCCCGAACGTTCCTGGCAACATTTGCCGATGATACAGATATACAGCTCCTATCATGATCCTGTAACAGCCTCATTTATTCTCCAAAACACACCTCACCCAGATTGAGCAATGGTGCAACCAATGGCGGATAAAAGTCAACTAATCGAAATGCACCCATGTGACTTTCACTCTCCGCCGCAGCTTCTGTCCACCTGTTACTTTTAATAATATTCCTCTACCCAGATCCGACACAGTGCGATATCTTGGATTCATCTTAGTCAAAAGACCCACCTGGAACGAACATACTAGACTTAAAATCATTTCATATCCCTTTTGTCCTTGACCTCATACCAACCAAATTTTCAAAATTCCATATAAACCTTTCCAACCATCCTAATCCTTTGGTTCAATCCTTATCTAGTTCCACCCATCCCTACAATCCACCTCGAAGGTTGAAACGGCGGTGGCCAAGAGACTTATTATAAAATAAAAATGGACAATTGGGGCAATGGTCAGATTCTCCACTTAAGTTAAGTGTTTGCGGCTTTAGCGCACTTGCTCAGCCTCCACTGGCTCATTACCAGTGATGCGGCGAGAGGGATGCGTTGGGATCTTATGAGCTCTGTTCTACCCATCACACGTAGGGGATAGAGTGGGCTCAGGGATCCTCAGGTGATCGTGTAAATATTCTATGTAGGAGTGTAAATGTGACTAGAGATTCCTATATTTTTATCATTATTTTATTTTATTTATTTATTTTTTCATGCACATAGTTTGATTATGATCATTTTCTTTATTCTTCTGTTTGTATATATTTTAAAAGAGATTTAATTTATTTTTATGTTTTTTTTTTCATTTAATTATCTATTTTTCATTCTTATTTTAGTAAGATGATAAGTGATCATTTATCGCTACTACCTATTGTCCACAACGGTGTGGCACATTGTAATGTCTATCAGTAAATAAAGTTCGATTATAAAAAAAAAAAAAAAAAACTCCTTTAATAGTTTATATTTATCGGATTACTTTCCCTTACTACAAATAGATAATATACATGCGTGAGAGTAACTTAAAGTAATAATAATAATAATATTGTGAGCCGCTACGATCCATGGAGGACCAGGGGTTCATTACTTTGTAAAGTAGCACTGTTTTCTGAACAACGTACAAGTAGGTGATTTTTACATGATCAAGCTTAGCTGCCAGATTTTTTTTTCAATTTAAGAGTACCCACTAAATAAGGCTGGAGTTGACTCACGGCCGCACAGTAACAGAAAATAATAATCCTTGGAGTCAGTAGCATAATGTCTCGCCACTGTGCCACCGCACTCCGGAAAGTAATTAGTCTTTGGAATATTTCCTTAAAAATTAATCATACTTTTTTAACTTACATCAAAAGCTATCAAATTTCCGATAATTACAAAATGAGAAAGGGGTTCCGTGATGGCTGTACTGAAGAGAAGACTAATGAATTCATCAGCGACCATAGATCGCCTTAAAAAAAAAAAAAAGTGAGAAATTTCCATGGCTCCCTTCCACTTAATTAGCAGAAGCAGAAGAGGCCGCCCCAACAAAAAATAAATGTATACATTTTCCCCGAAGTAACTGCTCTAAAACTGGTTTCAATAACCATAAATCGGACAGCGGCTGTGACACCAGCTCGGTGACTGGCGCCCTCGAATGAACTCGTTAAGAACACCTGGGTGTTCCGCACCTTACCATTCCCCTCAATAAACATCCCTAACTTAAACCGACGCTAAAATTTATAACCTGTTTCTGCAGCGCGTTGTGTCGGGACCGCGGTGGCATTTCTGAGTAGCTCTGGAGGCTGGCATCGTAACTGCGGCATATACAAATTTCAGGACTCCGTCATGGATTGTTTCTCCAACCATAGTCATCAATCACTATATAGTTAATTGACACCTTTTTAAAAAGGAATTTTTATTTGTAATTACTGGTCTTGATAGTCACAAGAGCCCAAGAGGAGGAAAAAGGCGGTTATTTCACCCCAATTTATGATTGATTAATTGAAAAATAGGTATAATTACTAGTCAAAATTGATGAGTATGCCAAGATAGGTAGGGAGAATAAAAAATGGCGCAGTTTCAAAACGTTAAAAATAATTAATTTTTATTCGGAGCTCTATATCTTTACTACTACCAACAACAATAAGTAAATCTAAGAACACATTATTTAAAGTAGAGTAAATTTACTAAAATGTAAGCCCTAATAGAGCTATTTACGTCCAATAGTTCTCGAGATATAGCTTTTTAAAAAGCAACATTTCATAAAAATGTTGTATGGAACGTACTGAAATATCAGTAGTTAGTTAATTTATTTTCAGAAATCTATATCTCAGGAACTATGTGATGCACAGATGTCTATTAGCACTCAAATTAAAGCTAGTTTAATGAGCTATAAAGTAGTTTATGACGTCTATTCTCGTAGGAGTAATAGTTTTCATGAAAATAAATTGATTTATAGGTGTTCAGACAAATTTTAATTTGCCAAATTTATATTCATATGTGAATATCATAAAAACTACTACCCCTACGAAGATAAGTGACATAAAATACTTTTTAGTAAGTTAAATTTCCTTTATTTTGAGTGTTGGCAGATATATGTGCGTCTTATGGGTCTAGAGGTATATTTTTTCAAAAATCCAACATTTTATATGAACAAATAAAAACTATTACTCCTTACAAAGATAAACATTATTAACTATTTTATAGTAAATTTAACTAGCTTTAATTTGAGTGCTGGCAGACTTCTGTACGTCTTATGGTTTCTGAAATAATGTTTTTCATAAATCAAACTTATTGTTCGAACAACTATATATCAATGTATTTTAGCAAATATCATGAAAACTATTATTCCTACAAAGGTAATGGACATAAACTACTTTATAGTCCATTAAACTAGCTTTAATTTGAGTGCTAATAGACATCTGTACGTCGCATAGTTCCTAAGATATAGATTTCTCAAAATAAATTAACTAATTACTGATATTTCAGTACGTTCCATACAACATTTTTATGAAATGTTGCTTTTTAAAAAAGCTATATCTCGAGAACTATTGGACGTAAATAGCTGTTTTAGGGCTAATATTTTAGCAAATTTACTCTTCTTTAAATAATGTTCTTTTTAGATTTTCTAGTGTAGTTGGTAGTTTTTAAGATACAGAGCTTAGAAGGAAAAATTAGTGTTTTTTTTAAGGTTTTGAAACAGCCGCCATTTTTTATTCCCCCTACCTATACTTGGCAGACTCATCAGTTTGGACTAGTAATTATACCTAGTTTTCATTAAACTAATCAAATAATGGGGTGACATAACTACCTTTTATTCCCCCCCGGCTCTTGCTCTATGAAGAAAGATTACCATTTGACAGAATATTTGATGACATTCCAACAAAACTTCTTATCGCTTACAAATAATATGTGAAGCAAACGGTAGTATTACAGCGTGGAATGGAAAAAATATTACTTCTTTTGTTCAAAAAAGAAATATTTGTTCAAAAACAACTACTCATATGGGGCATATCCCCAAAGCAATAGGTTTTTTTTGTTTTTCACATTAGTTATGAGTTCTTAATTAATTTTAATCGTTTTCTTACTACGGATACAAAGACAGAGGTTAATTTCCTTTAAAATTATTGGATAATAGTAATTATTATTAATAGTAAGGATTTTTGATATTGGAAGGATTAAGGACAGATATATTGCATATAATGTGAGGAAATGTCTAAGAAATAAGTGGCGTCGCATAGTAACATTAAAAATTAGGGAAAATAATTTCCTATGGTTCCTAAAAATAAAAGAACTATAGCTAATTTTTATTGAATTAATTCTCATTTCCAGTTGCTTAATTTGAACTATTGAGCCCATGATAAAAAAATTGAGCTTCAGTTCATTGCCGTAGTGAATGATTTTTAATTTTTAACTTACTGGCTCTCAAGTTTTTTTTTTTTTAGTAACTCTTTTAAATTATGTATTAATGAGCTTTATTAGTTTCGAAATATTGTACAATATTTACAAATACAGGAAGTTGCTACAGCCTGTTGGAGGTTAAAATCTTAAATTCCCCAACATACTTGAATTTGCCTTTCTTCTAAACATTTTTTGGAAAATTTACCTCGATATTACAAGAAAATTTGAGAGTAATAACTTTTTTGAGTTACATTTTACAGCTTCATGAAACTCAATTTTGAAATTATTATGGAGAGGCGAAGGAAAGGATGAGGCGACACCCTCTTACCACCTTTCCGTAACGACATTCCATAATGAAGAAATGGCCCCATTTGAGATTTCGTTGACATTGCTTCTTGCTACTCCACTGGATAGTAGATCTTGTCCGGACTTGGAGTAGTGCAAGAGCAGGGCTATCTACCGGTAACCGAGTAGGCTATTAAATCTGATACTAGGTTTGTTCCAACACGGGTAGGAACATACTGGATGGCGCATGCGGAGAACGGATTTTACCTTCAGAATCCTGTGCCCGACATGCGCCTACCATTTTGATGATGGTGCCGGGACCTGTAATATTCATATGAAATATTTATCCTCATTGCATGATTAAGTTAATGGCGATACTAAACGTGGCTTTTAAAGTTAAAATATTCATTGCATAGACTGACAGATACAGATGATGGAATAATAAAGGAGTGGTGGGAAGACCCGAAATTTTGAAATGGTAATTTGTGTTTAATAAGGCGAAGGTCCCTAGGGCACAAGTGTTTGCTCCCTTCGCCCTTACATAGACCCCTTGTTTACCGTCCTTGTGTAATGGCTGCTTTCATAAGGGACTTGGGTGTCATCTATTGTTCACAACAGGATAGCTTATTTGTGAAGTTATCCTGATGTTGGTACACCTTGTAAGAAGACACTCGGAGATCCTGTACTTGGGAAAAACAATAAGCAACTATGCGGACTGTGGGGAGTTTTGTAGCGGTTTTATCATTGGGAAGCGTTGGTATTATATACACTTTATTACTGGATGGAATTAAAATAACTAATATAATCTATGAAACCTTTGGCATAAAAACATTCCTTTTTTGCAATAGTTTAGATTGCTGAAATCCATCTTTATACTATCTAAACAGCAAACGGAGTAAACTTTCAAAATGAATATCATTCACATATAAGCCTAGTACGACTTTCAAATCTTACAAAATCATTGTTATTTTGTTTTTCATCCCGTTTTGTCCGAAATTTATGCTATTTTTTATAAACGTGTATTGTTAATATGTTAGTTGCAATTAACTGATCAATTATAGAACAGAAAATTGGTCATGGATCAAAAAAGGAAGAAATGTCCTAAAAGTAAATTATGAAACTCTAAATATTTTGGAAAACATTAAACAAATAAAAAATTGATTTATTCCATTTTTCGTATCCACGCTTCTTATGATCTCTTGCATTTACCGGACTCAATCCTTGTTGGTGGACCCATTGCCGTCTATTTGAATTTTCCAATAAACGAAACAACCAGGAGTACCTGCTAATTATTCAAATTCAGTAAGTAGATCCACTTTCCAACGAGAAACATTGTGAACTGAACCACTAATACCTTCGCAATCAGACGAAAGTCCCTGATAACAACTAAAATTATTTTTAAATTATTATTTTAAGTTAAACTTGTCATCGAATGCTACGCGTGACGCAACAATTACGATTTGATTTTAAATTTTCCTTCTTCTCGGCAACAGATCTCTAAACTGCGATCGTTACACTTCGAAAAAAATAAGGGACAGTTTTACAAATATATTAGGAATAACAATAATTCTATTTACATTAAGAAGTCAGTATTGTAAACCGTAATAAATACATTGTAACTTCAACATACTTCTTGTAAATTTGAATATATCTATATTAGATTTTAATATACCTGTATTGCTCAATGTAACGCTGATAACTGCCGCAGTTCATGAGTTGAATTTGTTAGGGCAATATTCTTTAAATGGTCATATTTTTTTCCCATTCTAGTATATACCCATTAACATAGTAGTTAACTGAAAAATTCGAAAACTTATCACTTTATTCATGGAAACTTGATTACTTTTTTTACAATGGTGAATGATAAATGTTGTTTAATATTCCCTGAAATTCACCTTATACTGAAACACAGTGTATAAACATAGTCACACCCCTTCTTCTCCCGTAGACTACGCCTGTGACAAGTCGATCACGACACATTTTTAAAATAAAAAGTAAATTTTATATAAATAGAAAGCCTTATCGCTTATTTCACAAGAACAAGCTACAGATCGGAAATACCACCAAATTGCAGCTACTCCACAGTTACAAAGAGGCCATTTTTCTCAATGAACCATCAAACCATCAATACAGAACAAATTTTCCGAACATAAACCCCACATTCATTGGCAACTTACTATACCAAGGTTTCGTAGATCTGTGGTAGCCCTAAATTCGATAGAAGAGAAGAAGCTCTCTGACAGTGAACGATGATAAACTAATGATAAGATTTTTATCAACTGTCCATCAAAGATAAAAATAAAATGACGAGTGTATAATGTTCATTGAAGGGACTACTTCACCGTGTGACTTCCATTGTAACCTCCCTGACACATGTCAAATAGATTTATTACAAGCCTCCTTGGTAATTGGGTCTTATACATGAGCGGTCTAATGGTTAGCCTTATAAATACTTTTGATGACCTTATTATCTTTCAGTGGGCCCTACAATATAAATTACCCTGATGTGAAGAATAACTGACGATAACGGATTATTTGAAGCCTACCCAGCTAAGGTCTTCTCTTAAACAGAATACAACAGAACTGCAAGTGGTCAAACTAGTATAATTTAAAGACATAGAATATACCGGCTATAAAAGTAATAATTTAACTATTAATCCTAGACTTCCTAGGAATCACCCACCATCGATGGATGGTAATCAGTTACTATTACCATGCATGTGATGACATGCATGGTAATAGTAACTGATTATTTATATATTTT
>NW_027109908.1:2063965-2071581 GCF_000696795.3 Halyomorpha halys
TATGACTTTTTTATTATTATTTTTATTTTTTTTTTTTTTTTAAATTTTGATATGAATATGATAATTTATCACTATTACTATAATATATATATTTATTCCTTTTTCTATTTGTTATTATTATATTTATTGCTCCTTATTTTTAAATGTTTATAATTTTTATAATTATCACTTATAAATTTATTACTATTATTTAAATGAATTTTTTTTTTATTCTTCCATATCCAGTGCACTTGCTTAGCCTCCACTGGCTCATTACCAGAGGTGCGGCGAGAGGGACGCGCTGGGATCTCAAAGAGCTCTGCTCTACTTCTCATACATGTGGGATCGAGTGGGTTCAGGGATCCTCAGGTCAACGATGTAAATATTGTATGTAAGACTGTAAATGTGACTAGAGATTATTTTATTTCGATTGATTATGTTTATTTTTTTTATCATTCTATTTTTATATATTTTATGAGAGATTTTATCTACGTCCTTTTTTTTTCTTTTATTTATTTTTATGTTAATTTATTTTAGTATGAATGTGATCAGTCATTACTATTACCTATTGCCCACAACGGTGTGTCAGGTTGTAATATTTATCAATAAATAAAGTTTTTGAATAAAATCTATATCCAGTATTTTTAAAATATTTTAATTAAATATAATTGTGCATGACCATATAGGATATATTTTTATATATCGTTTTTTAATATTTATTATACCAAGAGAGAATTTTATGTAGATATACAGGTCAATAACAGAAGAACAAAAATGAATAATGTAATAAAAAATAAAACAGTAAAAAAATGAAAACTATTAAAAAACAATAACAAAAAAAAAATTTAGGAGGTACAATTTTTATTTTAATATTTAATGTTTATGCTTATATAATATGAGAATAATAAGCAATAGTCCAACTAGTCTCAGTATGCTGTGTGCATAGCAACCCAAGGCAGTTGGCAGTGCCGTTCAACTAGTTAAAATATTTCTCTTCCAGTCATATCCAAATTCGGGGAGCCACGTTAGACAATAATCTGTTGTTTAACTTAAAATTATAAGTAACAAGTAAAATAACTTTTCGAATATTTAAATAAAATAACAAAAATAGTCGTTAAAATATTTTTTGATTTCGTTAATTAATTTTCCAATTAAGAATAGTTGACACAATATTTTTTTTCAGTGATTAATTTGTGAGATGAAAATGTAAGAAACTCAGTCACTTTTTAGATGTTATAAAAAAGACGAAAACACAACTAAAACAATTTAAGCCGAAATCAAAAAATATATTAGGTAATGACATATGCATTCCGTAATAAAACCATGAAAATCGACCAGGATTATATTATTTCTTATAAGATTATAGGATTATATTATTACTTCTTATATTATCTCTTATAGGATTCTTATTATCATATTTACAAACACGATAGAAAATTCCGATATCAAAGCACTAATACGCCTTTCAATTGCATTCAATTTTTAATCACAAGTGGGATAAGGCACGAAAACTGCCACTGCGAAATAAATATAATTCGTATTGCATAACATTGAATAGAGTTTATTAATAGTAGAGTAAATATACAATGTAATGTTTTCGAATTCAATATCATCGTGCCATTCTTCGAGTACGCATTGGTATGGAACTCTCCACACTTCAACCCAACAATGCACAGATTATATCAATAATAATGTAAACCCCTACTACACTTCCTACGCTTCCTTACAGTATTTTAAAGAATAGATGCTCCAACCACCAGATTTTTTCCCAATTAAGAGTACCACTTTAAGAGGTTAGGTGGACCTCAGGGATGCTCCATAACACACAGGGTTGACTTACGACAAAATTGTAACAGAAAATAATTATCTGTCACAGCCGGGTCCTTGGAGTTAGCAGCATACTCACCACTTTGCCACCGCGCTCCCGTTAATAGCAATAATAATTAGTAATGTCAATTATTGTATCACGTAACTTGTTGTGAGTAGCTTCTAATATGCGTACTTATGTAGTTTTGTGTGACAGTGATGAAACTGCAATAAAGTCGTTTTTGAGAAGTACATAATTTCTTAATATTAATGGCGTATAAGTAATACTAAATAGTTAAGAATTACTCATCTCCGATGAGCCTATCGTAGGCAATAAATCTAAGCAATCACATTAAGATTATTTTTTTTTACAATTCTTACCGCATTGGAAAGAAGATTATTGTAATCGAGTAAAATTTTCAACTAGCATTTTTCAACGGATCTATCCATTTTAGAAACCCTCGAGTCCAAAAAACAAAGCTTTGCTAGGCATTGGTCTGTCGGAGAGTCTATGTTCGTATGTCCGTTCTTGTTTACTGTCGTAAAACTGCGTTATTGGAGATCTGGCAAAGACCAGGGCCCTGTTTCATAATGAAAGCTAATAGTATTTGTTGATAGTACAAGTGTAGAAACCAGTGTAGTAATAAAACTAATATTTATTTTTTTCATGATAGGGATGACTATTAGAGATATTACAGGAATTAAAAAGTACTAAAGTACAACTTACTATTGTACAAGTCTGTGTAATTGAATTAAGATAAATCTACAACAATAATAGTATTAGTTTGTACTTTATTATGAAACAGGGCCCAGATGTTTCGCACTTTAGTGCACTTACTCAGCCTCCACTGGCCCATTACTAGTCACGCGGTGAGAGGGTTGCGTTGGGATCTCGAAGAGCCCTGCTCTACCCCTCATGCGTGGGGAATAGAATGGGCTCGTGGATCCTCAGGACAAGAGTTTAAATATTGTACATTATTAGTGTAAATGTGATTGGAGTTTTTATTTTATTGTTACATTCCTTCGAAATTTTACTTGTTTTAGTTTCTCCTAATTTCTTCGTGTACATAATTTAATTATGTTCGTTTTATTTATTTTTCAGTTGGTATACATTTAAAGATTTTATTATGACTTTTTTATTATTATTTTTATTTTTTTTTTTTTTTTAAATTTTGATATGAATATGATAATTTATCACTATTACTTACTACCCAACGGTGTAGCCGATTATAATACTTATCAATAAATAAATAAAAATAAAACCGTGCTGGTCAACAACACCATCGAATATAACTTAGGGAAAAGTTTTTTTCAAGCAATGGCCATTTGAAAGGCAATTAAATACTCTATTAAAAAACAAAAAAAAAAAAAAACAAAAAAAAATCGTAATTTAAATCGAAGTAGAATACGGCGTTGAGGTTTCTATCCATATCTTAAAATTAAATTGCAAGTTTTTCATGGAAACTTTTGGTTAACAAATTTCTGATTAATTCGAATTCGATAAATCTCCTGGAACACTCTAAATACTTGTTGTAATAAATGAATCGTCAAAAAATACAAACTAAATGAAAAAAAAAAATTGTTTACCATATTTAGGATCGATATTAGTACAGATACACTATTTTATAGGTTTTAAAAACTAATAATGTGAGAAAAGTTGCCTCACCAAGAAATTCTTGTGAGTGGACCCAACACATATTTAAAGATGGATTTGTACATAGAATTCTTTAATGCGCAAATTTAATTTCCAAAAATGATTCTTTATGACCACTTTTATCAAAGTCCCTCCACTCATTCGGTTACAAATGCCAAAAAGTATTTTACTGGAAAAAAGGTTGAACTCGACTGTACTGTACGATTTTCACAAAATTGTAATTAGAGTAAAAATTAAATAATACCAATTTTATCGACTCTATATACTACCTTTGCTTACACAATTATTTTTTTAGTTGACGGGCAAGGTTTCAAAGAAGATTTGTTTCCTTTTATTTTACACTCATGCGACAAATCATTTACACTGAAATGTAGATAAGTATGAGATAAGTACTAATACCACATAATATAACCTTGGTTGTATACCTCAAAACCTTAAGCACCACATTCAATGAAATCCAGTTTCAGAGAAAAACAAAATCCCAACAAACAGCATAAGCAAACTACAAAACTATAATTTCAATAGGGGCTTTGAAAAAAAAATTATGTGTCTGCTTTTTATGTTGGTGCAATATATAAATAATATATTAAAGAAAAAATATTTCATTCCCGGATGAATTGTTCTAGAATTGGAGTAAGTTAGCAACACTAGACGATATCATCGAGCTTAATAACTGAGGCATCAATCATAACATGATGTAATAGAGTTGTAGATTATCTCCACAACCTAAATTCTTGTGACCATATGTAAAAGTATCATTATCTAATATTAGTGTAGTAGACGGAACTAATAGAGCCGTATTAATCATTGGAAACATCCCACAGTCCTAATTATGAAACTATAACAAATTTATTTCTGAAATCAATCAACAACATGATTCTCTGAATTCTCAAATAAGTGAGGACCCATACCTAGAGGATCAAAAGAAACGGATAATATAATGGGTCAATTTAGGAATTTCTCAACGTAGAATAATAGTATTATTATAAATATTGGACTTTCGGATAACCATTACAAAAAAAATTAAAAATTAAAATTAAAAAAAAACCTTTCAGAGAAAAGTGTAACGCAGGAGAGTTGCCGTACTCTACTCTCCTTGAAAGAGAAAGTGAAGCAAAAAATAAAGGAGTTGACCACGCCCTCGGAGCTCAGATTTACGTTGAGGTTAATGGGAATTTCAGTCATTGTAATCTAAACAGACACAGAAGGCAGCCAGTGACCGCTCCTCTACTCTTCCATACCACACCACGACACTTGATTTCCTCAAAAGAGTAGTATTTTTGGCAGACCTTTGCTCGGTACTTTACTCTCTTCATTATAATCTTTGCTCCAAGGTAACTATAACTATTATATAATATAGTATACTATAATTTAATAAACCTAGGTCTGCACATGGCCTTCATGACCAACAGTATTATTTGTACGAGTTAATTTTAACCATTTGTTAAAAATGGTTGTATCAATGCTATAAACATAGAAGAATTCTTAATTAATTGACTTCTTCCTTTTTGTAAGCTGCTAACTTTCCATTTTGTTCTTGTATTCATTTTAAATCTCTCCTTCAGTTTATTTACCACTTACCATTCCATAATACGTTATTTAATACTTTAAAATTATATTCTAAATCTTATATAATTTTTTTTTCGTTCTTTTTTTTTTAGCTTTCTCACTACTGAAAGTAGGAAAATCTTGTATGTATACAGAAAATGAAAAAAATATCCGCATACTCGAAAATTTCCACTTAAATTATACGATTATACATTTTAGACAACAAGGAAGAAATTTAAATCCGTATCTGTTTGTATTCAAATCCATTATTTTATTAACATGTGTTCCGTGCAGTACGCATACAAACTACAAAAATCAAAAAGACCTGCTAGTTTTTATTTGGTCCACCCAACTTCTCCTTCAGTCCGACTGCCTCTAAGTGTTGTGTGCTAAGACCGATCCTAAACTTAAACCCGAAGCTCCCAGATTTTAAGTACTCAAATCCATATGAATGGCATAACATCGACTATAGCTACTTTGATTTATACGGTGCATATCAATACCATTAAATTCAACATAAATCAATTTTCCTTGATACAACTATGTAGTGAAACACCTATGTCCGAGTTGATCCTATGTTAGGATCAGAGTAAAAATGGTCCACAATTTATCGAATCCCATCTTCTACTTACGCTTACGCATGGCAAGCAGCATTTTTTATTTTTATACAGCTCCTCTTGTAAATGTTATTATTAAACGATTTTATTTTAAAAATAGTAAAAGTTATTCCCAAACCCTGAAATATCTTTATGTACATTCTTGCACGATACAAATGGTGAGAAAGATATACTAACTCACCAATGCATTTGGCAGACCTTTTTTATGTTAATATTTTTTATTAATATTAATGATTTTATTGTATTTGTTTCATATTCAAAAATCTTTTGAAAACTATTCCCGTAAATTGTGTTTTTTCTTAGCCCTAATAAAGAGAACAGCTGATATCGAAACGGCTTCACCTTCCCATCAATTCCATGGCGTAGCCATTGGCTAAAGCTAGACTATACCACCTTAACTGGACTCATTTCAACACATTATAACGCCACAAGCCAATCAAGGACAAGACCCAGTGTAGTACATTCCATGTATTATGTATGTATGAAGTACTAACTCTATTTTAATGAAGGGTAAGAAAAAAAATGCACCTCAATGATAAACTCACTGCTTACAAATTCAGCATTTTTTTTTTCATTTATTTAACCCGATTCATGCACTACAATTTATATTATTAATAATGCAATGTAATTTTCTCTAGTTTAGTAACCAACCTAAACAATAGTAAAAAACAAAATAATTTAACAAAAATCTGCAAATTATTGTATTGTAATTCCTTTAAAAAGTATAAGTAGAACTATGGAGTAGTAAGTATTCCGCGGTAAAAAAATATTATATAATTTGACAAAATTTTTATGGAACAATCTAGCGAATCCGCACAACGTCTGAAAATTTAATAATTATAGTAACGGTAGCAATTGTATTATGTAATATAAATTTCGTTACAGAAATATTGACATGGAATCTGATTAAAAGTAAAATTAATTAAACACAAAATAGCTGATAGTCTCTATCTACTTTTGATTTTGTGTCACTCAGATACTAGTTACAACATTTTCTTTTCATACCAAGACGTAATCCCGTCCAAACAAAATCGCCTAGACTCGTTCCTATTTGACGTCAATGCCGGGAATGACTTGATAATTGCAGAATGCCGACCTTGTAATAACCATTTTCTTTATCTACTCGGTGATAGTGAAAGTGAGTATTTGGCACAGTCTTCTGCCTCAAGATAAACATGAGTTTGAGGATAAAAACACTCACATATTTACAAACATTAAAAACGAACACAAACCTCAATCGTAAAAATAAAAACAATATGTTTACACCTTCAGGAAATAAATATCTAAATGGTTTAAGGAATGCTATTCAGGGATAGATAAGATGACACCGGAAGGCAGCTTAGATATGATGGAAAATGATAAAATAATTATTTTTATTTAATTTCTTTTAACACGTAATTCCTTTTTACTTAAGAAATAATTTACAACTATCAGATAACAATAATTATTTAATTATATTTATGATTATTTAACTCGGATAATAAGGTAAATTGCATAACAAACGCAAGTAAGCCCAGATAAACAGTGCAGTAGATTACACCGAGCGAGGTTCCACGGGTATATAGGCGCTGATGAAACAGGAGATTGCATTGAGCGAGGTAAATAAGCCCAGAGTAATAGAAGACTTAGCGACTGTTGATTTGGGAGATGAGAGCTTCCAGTTGCAATATTCTTAATTGTCAACTGATTCTCCATCTAAAATGGAAACTTGATTTCGGAAATTAGAATACTTAACAGTTGAAGATGAAATTGTCCATTACTAAGGAAGGATATATTTTATTTATAAGCATTCGCGTATCAAGAGAAGAGCTCCCCTAAAAGACAAGAAAATTATTTTTTCTTATATACAAAAGCGATTCATTCTACAATGTAAGTGTAAATTTTTTAGTTTTAAAAAAATCACAAAATTTCATCATATCCATTTCAATAAATATTCAAGCAGTAATAAAGGGTTGAATTTCTATATGAAAAATATAAACAATGAACTTTATATTTCTAGCTGTGATATATAA
>NW_027109908.1:2071651-2080808 GCF_000696795.3 Halyomorpha halys
TATATATTCATTATAAAAATGCATTGCTGTTATTGCATAATTAAAACCATAAAATATTCAATGCACTCTTAACCTTATTTTTATCTCAGTATCTCCTAGACGAAAGCTTTGGATTCCACATAAAACTGTAGAATTCATCTTTTCATTGGTCCTAGCTAAGAAAAATTAGAAAGTTAAATCATACATGAACCTTATAAAGAGTTATTTTTTATAAGAATGTTTGACCATTTTTTGAGATGTTACACTGTTGAATTGGGACAGCGATATACACATATTGCAAAGACTACATCGAAGGTTAACTTCATATATGCTCTAATTAGCAATTTCATATCCGTAAAAATTGTAAGCAATATGTCTTCTTCCTGGCTGGATTTGGGACCCTATAAAGTATATTCTGAAATCTGAATTACAAACAGCACACCTGTCAAAATCATTAATTTATTTAAAATTTGAAAATAACAAACATTACAGAGAAAAATTAAATATCAACAAGAGATACGTTCCTTGTTGGTTATCAACATTGTGGTACATCACTTCGTCAAAATCTATTTATATACGTAAATTAGCTTCTCTCAATATCCGGGAAAATCGCACAATTATTTTTTAAACAATCGTAATTCTCAGTTCATTTTTGATTTGTTTTAATTTATACATCAAAAGAGTAAGGAGGCCCGGGGGGTAAAGATGGTACATGTCAGGACAACAACAAAAGCGACGACTGTTTCTGCAACTGTGAACACTAACAGCCAAACAAACTTGTAACAGACTGTTTTATTGGTAGAAAATGTCACTACCTCTAAAAATGTAAATAATATTGTAAAAAAAATTTCTAGTTCATTCCATCTGAGTTTATCATGTCCGCTGGTGTTCCTCAAGGAAGTATTATCCTAGCTCCCATCCTCTACCCAGTCTAGACAGCTGACAACCCAACAAATCCTAACACTTCCTATCGTATATGACGATGACATATGTGTTCTCGCAGTTAGTAATAAACCTTTAATTTTTTTCCAAAGTCTCCAATCCCATATCATAACCCTCAAGGAATGGTACCGAAATCGGAGGTTTAGAATGAATCCCATCCAATCAAATTTACACTTCGATGTAAACCTACCGACTGCTCTATAGCATACTTTAATAATGTTGCTCTTATCCTTGTCGAACAGATCTACTACCTTCAGCTCCAACAGGATAAACGACTAACTTGGTATCTTCACACAAGTAAGGGAACTGCACGTCGGTTCCGACTATTACAGTACTTACTAGACAAACGGTCTAAACTTCCAACTCATTACAAAAGACTGATCTACATGACTACAATAAGACCTGTCTGGACATACGGAGTTGAGCATTTGGGCTCCACTAATCCTTCGAATTCCTCTACTATCTAAAATCCTTCGTAAAATTCTTAATGCTCGTTTATTTGTAAAAAATAAAATCATCCATAAAGACCTTAATGTTCCATATTAATCCAGGTATTAATCCGTCCCAAACCACCCAAACACACTAGTTTCTAACCTTGCTTACTCTTCCATTTCTGACATCCACCGAGGCGCCTGAAAAGAAAATGGCTTTCTAAAGAGACCTTCTAATGTATAAATGTTATTAGAGTGCTATCAACGGGTAGTTTCTCTACATACCTGTCTCGTACCATTATAATCTAACATCAAATTTACTAGATGTATTTTTATTGGAAGAAGATAGTTGATAGTACTTCATACGGAGTAGATTGTAGGAACATAGTATAGGTGGTATAAATAACTTTATTGACCGCCACCCGGACTATGTTGCTACAACCCAAATGTATTTTTATGGAAATATGGTTGTAAATGTTAATAAATAATTAATAAAAAAATATATTGTATGTATTATGTATATAGGGAGTATAACTGAATATTATCTTTTCATATGGATATTCTGATACATAAATTACATTAAAAAAAAGTCTTGATTTTGCTTAATACACAAAATCTTAAGTTACAGTGCCAGCGTACAACTGCAATATATGTTAGACGAATATCAATGCTAATTAACATCGAGAACAACATATTAATTAACATTAGTGAGACGTAAAAGCATGTAGTTGCCTGATATAGTGACTGGTAGAGTCTTGTAAAGGTTACGAAATTTATTGAAAACGACCACCTCTCCGATCCGGCAGGCCCAGATCTAAATATTTGATTTAATAACTAGGCAAGAAGGACTCTATCAAAGAATTGGATTACAGGTAGGGTAGATATTATCAGTAACGCTGAGGGACAGAACAATATATCAGGCGGGCTAACTCGTCATCAGATAGTCTTAATAGAGACACCACAGCGGGAGTTCTCTCCTTACTATTCCAGCACCGCACCCGATTTAAATCAGCTACTGCTTCCATCTTTATACCTCTTTGTCCAAAGCTTTATCTCCTCACGTTTTAGAAAGTAAACTAGCAGGATTTGGACTATATTTATTATCTATTACTACTTTTTTAAAGCGTAGAAACTCGTCCATCCGTCGGGCGCATATAACTCATGAGGGTATTTGTTACGTGGGATTGAAATTTATGTAATTGGAACCGACTTTCGGCTTCGGGTTTCGTCATATTTATGAAGCCTCCAATGGGCTTTCTACTTATTAAATTAACAGGTGCATTTGAATAAATATGTAATTAAATACCGGCAGGAATGATATTCGAAGGATGGACAAATGGCCCGAGTAATTCATCGATAAAGGATCTTTGATTGGAAATAATGGTTCAAAGAAATGATTAGCAAGTGTTCAATGTTTCATTATTAAAACGATTTATAAATCTTAGCAATAAATTTATTCTTAACAAATGCAATGCTGCAACAGAGGGAATTTTACAAGACAATAAATTCTTCCAGATTTGCAATTTTAATTAATAGTAGAAGAGACCGGTGGAAAAAAGTCAGTTATATCACACCAGTAAGTAGTCAAAATTGATGAGTCTGCCAAGCATGGTTACAAATTATTATTTGATATCAGATGTAAAATGGCATTATATAAACATGTGGAGAATATACCCATTGATAGAACTCAATAACGTTACTAGAAAAGAAGATCTCGGAGCCATCTTCTTTTCAGACACGTTGAGAGATCATCAGGTAATGAAGGAGAAGCCAGGTCAGAAACAAGTGGGTTTGGGTGGTTGGGAAGTTTATCTTGGAAGGATTGGTATCTGCATTGGCCAAATCGTTAACATACAGAACATTTAGGTACTGATGGATGACTTGATTTGTGACAAAGTATGAACCATTAAGGATATTACGTAAAAAGGGTGTAATAACCTAGATGTTGATCACCCTGAATAAAAATCTAATCTAAGAATATTACGAAGGATTTTGGACTGTACGGATTGGATACAAGAGGCATTATATGATTAAGTGGAGCCCTAAAGCTCAACTCCGTATGTCCATATGATAAGCCTTATTATAGTCAACTTAATCAGTTTTTTGTTATGGATTGGAAGTTTAGACCGTTTGTCTAGTAAGTGCTATAATAGTCGGAATCGACATGCAGTTTTCTACCTTTTCATCTTATGTGAGGATTCCAGGTTAGTCGTTTGTCCAGATGTAGTCCGAGTTAGCGGATCTATTGTACAGAGGTAAGAGCAACATTACAAAAGGATTCTGTAGGGTAGTCGGTAGGTTTACGACGAAGGGTAAATGTGATTGGATGCGATTTATTTTAATCCTCCGAGTTGTGATATGGGAGTGGATACTTTGTGAAGCAATTAAAGGGTTATTATTAACTGCGAGCACACATGTGTCGTCAGCATACGTGGTAAGGAAGTGTTAGGATGAGTATTTCCTGTCTTTTCAGTCTTGTATGAGGATTCTCTTTCAAAAATACTAAAAAAATATATATTCTTCATTCGGAGCTCCATATTTTTAAAACTACCTAAACTACCACACCAGAAAAAATAATAGAACATCTTTTAAAGTACAGTAAATTTGCTAAAATGAAAATCCTAATAGGGCTATTTACACTGAATAGTTCCCGAGATACAGTATTTTAAAAAGCAATATTTCGTGAAATATATACTCAAAATCAGTACTTACTGAATTTATTTTGTGAAAACTATATATCAGGAATTATACGTACAGATGTCTATTAGTACTCATCTTAAAGTTAGTTTAATTTACTATTAAGTAGTTTTTGACTACTTCAATATTCATGGTAGTAGTAGTTTTCATAATATATGCGGAAATAAATATACAAAAAGTTTCTAGTTTTTCGGACAAAACTTTGATTTTTGAAAATATATTTTAAAACTAGGTTCCTTAAAAATGCATGACAGACGAAAGAAATATAGGAAGGGTTTCACAAAATAAAACACAATAAAAATTAATTCAGTAGAAACCCATTAACAAACACTAAAACATCAGGGAACGTAAACAATAAAGAATTTTTAACAATCCTTACAAAATATTTATAACCACACCCTCCCGCGAACATACTATAACTAAAGTTCCATAAAGTTCTTAGTAGGGATAACAGCTTTCTCTGCTAAAAGTAGTCAGCCAAAAGCATAGAGTATTTAAATCGTATGAAGTTAGTTCACCAGGTAATTATTTTTTTTTTTTTTATAAATCAAATTGGGATGAGAGTAGAATGACGCGCCAATTTTCTCTCATCAACAATTAATAAATTAAAACAATAAGGCTCAAAAAATACATACAAATATTAACGAACAGACTGCAAGGTTTTGTTAAGTCTTATCCAACCAAGTCTAATTACAAGTAGCTGAGGGAGTTGAGGCCTCACCTTAGTAACCTCATACTTTGGCGCCCGTTCAATTCAAGGTTGGCCAGGTTCATGTGGCGGTCCCACGAAATGAAAACTCGACCTCCCACTCTAGTTAGAATAGGTTGTTACCTTTACGATAGAGTGTTGATATGAGACGTGCAACCTTAATTCGATCTAATCTTTTTTTCTACTTGACGCCTGACTTTACGAAGCGTTGACTGGTTGAGATCTAAGGCTTAGTTGAACATATCTCATTCACTCAAGACCACAACTAGAATAGCAAGCTGATTTTACCAATTACCTAGATTAGAGTGATAGTGAAATCAACGTACGAACGTGAACTAGAGACGCAGTTTGATACAACGTTGTGTTGAGATGCGGGCTCATCTTAACGGGGCTATCGAAGGAGCTAATAGATTGATAGATGAGATAAGGATATCCATTACCGCATAAAGTATAAATCTCGGATCTTATCTGTACATTCTACAGCAGCTTGTATTAACCCTGCAGCACGGAACAATGCCAGGAGAATTTAAATTTGAAAGCGTTGAAAGGGGGTGGGGTTCTAGAGCAACAGGAATTAACAATAGGACATTTGTATACAAATCAACAGCAGGATCAGATATGGTTTATTGATACAGGAAATATAACTATGACCATCAGCAGGGGGAGGGGAAAAATAGATCAGACTGTTCCTGTACATTTTACATTATACATTTTTGAAGTTTAATTAAATGCGTAGTCTAATATAGTAATGTAAAAAAATTACTACTTACATTAAAAAATAAAATTGACAAGGAGGAAAAGAATAAAACAGAAAAGGTGACTTACATGATTAACTCTAAAAAGGAAATAAATCACTGATCATTTTCACTGACGCTTTGAAAAGTACCAAAGCATGGTCGGGAACTAGGAGTAGGCCAAAGGTGGTAATTGCCTCGATTTTTGGAGCGAAATATTATTTTCATTTTAAATAAAAAATAACCAGATACCAATCCTTCCATAATAAACTTCCCAACCACCCAAACCAACTCGTTTCTAACCTGGCTTCTCCTTCACTACCTAGTAATCCTCCAAGGCGTCTGAAACGAAGATGGCTCCGAGATCTTCTCCTTTAGAAATGTTTTTGGAGCTCTATCAATGGGTAGATTCTCCACATGTTTTTATCATGTCATAATATCACTTACAGCAAATTTATTTGATGTGTATATATGTATACAGTTGTAAATATCAATAAAAAAAATTATTAAAAAAAATAAATAAATAAACAATATTTGTCAGTTCGTAAATATTTTATGTATTTAAATTATTGTTTGAGACGAGGTATTTCATTTTTTAGGAAAACAAAAAACTTCTTCCTCATTTATTTCAACTTTTATCTATTGATCTCAAACGGTTCAACCCTCAAACCATTATTAATGAGAAACCTTTTAACATACCTCAGTTGAATTTATTTTGATAAAACAATATCTCAGGAATTATTAGACGTACATATATTCAATAAGGAAAATAATTTAAAGCAAGTTGAATGTACTATAAAGTTGTTTATCTTCGTTCAAATTTCCTATATACTTACATAAAATGTGGATTTTCAATTGTTCGGACAAAAATTTTGGTTAATGAAAAATTGAATCTCAGGAACTCTCAAGCGTACAGATGTCTAGAAGAATCTCAAATTTAACATAGTTGAATGTATTATAAAGTATATCGATTAAATTCAGTGAATTAATGATAAATATACTGTTCTTTAATATCAAATAACTCTTATCCACATTGAAATAAGTTTAACAGGGCTTGATGTCGAATTCCCAAAAAATCTTCTAAAGTACCTTTTATTTTTTAAAAATTACCAGTTCACATTGTTAGCATAATAGACAACATATAAATAAAAAAATATTAGAGAATTTTGTGAATAACTAAAGGAAAATGAGGGAAAAATAGATGCATCTGATTCAAACGGGAAAAGCCGAGACCGCCCGAATTATTCCGATTAAACCGGTCTATTCTTTAAAATGAAAAAATGTATTATTACCACCTCCAGAAACCTTAAAATACATTTTTTAGCAATAAAAAAATAAAAATTGTGTGCTCATGATTTTGCCCTTCCTGGTTTTTAGATACTTTTCTTGAAAACCACAAAAATAGCCCCCCCATTAGAGTGCTACCACTACACGCCTGTAACACTCCAATTTAACTTAGATCAGATTTACTAAATGTATGTATTTACAGTTGTAAATAGCAATAATTAAATATTTAAAAAAAAAATTATGTTATTCATATCAACAATTTTTATCTGTTATATGTGTAAATTTAAAATTCTTGTGATCATATTTCCATAAATTATTAAATTATTGTCATTATTAAATTATTCTATTTCACTACTAGTGCATTCATCTATCTCTGTAGCACAAACCAATGTTCTATGTGAAACGTTTTACAAGAAAAATATAGAATAGGTTATGTTCTATTTGGAAGTTTTTCAACTCAAAAAATAATATAAACAAAGTTCCTAAAAAGAAAATCCAGAATATATTTTTTTCTCTCTTCTTTTGATCTTGGAATACAATTTGCGCCATGCACATCAGCCTTCTAGTGATCAAGATGTTGATTTGACTATTCTTGAAAAATAAATATGCGAGGACGGTGTGAGCGACCTCTCGAGGATTTTATGGCATGCGCCAGAATACAACAGCTGTATACAACCATCAATCATCCCGACATAAGAAAATTTTCCGCGACAAGAGACACGAGAGGAGACAAGGCCAGCGGTGGTAAGTAACAGGAGTTCCCACGGGGAGCGCTACGTGCCGTCCTCCGCTACATGCTAAGGCGCCCCATCTCGGAGCGGGATCAAGATCCTGCATCAAGATTGAGCAAATTAAACCACTACCCTTCAGCTTTTATACGGCCGCCCACCCTCAGCTCTTTATTAAAGTCTTTATTCCCACTATCCTTCACCAAGCAGCAAAAACTATCTTATCTAGCATTATCGTTTATTTGCCAACGGCGCGGATAGAAACAGGAAGAAATATTGCTGTCGTTTAAATCATGATCTGGATGGAAAAATATTACCTCTGTCTCCTATATCTTGGAACTAATGACGGTGTTTTTGTAAAAGGTCTGATCAAGTAAAGAATGCTATTAA
The DNA here is from genome assembly GCF_000696795.3 of Halyomorpha halys. Classification (NCBI taxonomy): domain Eukaryota; kingdom Metazoa; phylum Arthropoda; class Insecta; order Hemiptera; family Pentatomidae; genus Halyomorpha; species Halyomorpha halys. Next base: position 2,079,549 of record NW_027109908.1, read on the forward strand.
CGACCACGAAATGCTAATGGATTCAGTTCAAGTGACACTTTGTTTCTTATTTTGTCAAGCAACAACCCTTCGTCCAGCCAATAAGTTCCGGATCTATCAATAATATCAACAAATGAGGTAAGAAGTATGCTAGGACTTATGTTTAAAGATAAGAAAAATAATTGCATAGACTGCAAACAATTTGGTAGGAAGTCCATCCCAAATTTTTCGGGAGTTCAAGTGAAAAAAAGGGGGAGTGCGGTGGGCGTTGAGGCGTAGGTCTTACCGACCATGGAACTGCAGCGACTCTGCTTTGAATCCGGCCTGGGGGTGGGGGAGGGTCGATATTTATTTCTGTAGCGGTACCATAAAGTAAAAACTAGACGCATCCAGCATTGTTAGAATAGGGTGGTACCCATAGATAACCCTCTCGTATGCCAGAAATGGAGGTCATAAAAAAATATATATATATTCAAAAGAAACACTAATAGATATAGTTTTTACTTTAGTAGAAAGATGTCAAGACAGCTGGACAAAAAAAAAATCTGGAATATCTTTGGCCAGAAATAAGCACAGCACTGATATTTGAAATAGTGGTTTATCCCTTAATCCCTTAAACCATAAGATAAACCATTTTCTCCAAGATAAATTAAAGCAACTAACATAATTACTTTACTTTCCCTGTTAGTGGGTAAGGAAAGTATTGTAAACAGGTCAAATTTCCTATGTGCATTTGTCAATAGATTGATTTGCGCTTTAGGGAACCCTGAGTCCGAAAAAATAAATTTGGCCCATGGTCTGTCTATGGTACAATTATCTCTTTGTAGGGTTTCGACCACCGATTCCTGTATACGAAGTAGGGGCTATGCAATCGTAGGAAAATCTGGCGATCTAAAGATCGAAGGCCCAAAACGGTTGTACGCATTTTGCTGAAGCTTGTCTTTAAAGGATTAGTTATATTTAAATTAATTAATTAATTACTATAAGCAGCCTAATACAAGTTGGGCAGCGAATCGTTCATAATGAAGTCCTTCTTTCTTTCATCACATTTATAGTAAATTCCCAGGAAAAAACAAGAAAAGTAAATTTTATTTGTATATAACTCAAAAAGTATACAATGCTATTGACAATCCTATATGATGACATAGTAATTAAGTTCTCTACAATTAAAAAAAGTTGACTTCCATGTAACACCAATTTGTAGATAACTGAATTTCATTCAAATATAGATCTCTCTCAGATTTATTTATATATAATTTATTGATTTATAGATTCTAACTA